>NC_136412.1:280829120-281051620 GCF_051521515.1 Lactuca serriola | reverse complement strand
GTTCTTGACTTCTTTCTGTTGGATTAGGTGTCTAAGCCCATAACTATTTTGGTATGTACTTGACCCGATTTTGAGCATGATCCTTTTGAGTTTCCTTCACCATAGCAACTGATAGGATGAATTAAGGAGAAAAAAGATTAATTATGATTTATTAATATATTATATGAATAATATATTAAAAGAGAAATCATGTTGTTTAATTAATATTAGTCAAGAATTAATAAGAATTAATTTTGTGGCTAAAAGAGATTAATTAAATAAAGGGGACTGATACTGCAATTATATGATAGTTGCAATTGGGCCATAGATTCCTAATGGAAAGGGGATTAGACGAAATCTATGGGAAGCCCATATGGATTTTGTCCAAGGGATTTCTAGAGGGACTCCATGGGTTGCTTAAGGCCTAAGCAGAGAATTATGGTTTCATCTGAAACCCTAGCAGCCAACACAAGTATAAAAGGGCCCCTAAGGCTCCGAAAAATGTGGCCAACACTTCTCTAATAGATCTTGGACGTTTTTGGTGCTCCTCCTCTTTCTCCTAAGTCATCTTGTTGCTCATGGTGTTTGTGACTCCATTAGAGGTGCAACATTTGAGGCACTAAGCTTTCAAAGGTCAAGATCAATAGGAATTAAGATTGTTATTACTACATAACAATCAAGGTAATATCTAAACCCTTTTATTATGATAATATCGATTATTATATACTAGATCTGGGGCTTATGAGCTTTGGATGATTGTTGCATGTTCATTAGACAAACTAGATCCAAAGCTTTAGGGTTTGCATGTACATCATAGGATTGATGTAGTGCTCATAACCCATCACTTTCCCCTTTGTCTTCTTATGTTGACGATAAGAATCACAACCATTCAACCGCAACGTGCGGCATGCATGGGCAATTGATTTTGTTTAATTTTCCTTTTTCGTTTTTATGGACCTTAAACACATCTGCCTCATTTTTATGGACCTCGAGTACGGGTGGAATTTTCCCAATTTGAAACTGTACAGGAACTACACGTACCATTTATCCTTATTTTAATGTTTTATTTCTCACTTTCATCTGATGAAGTATCTCGCTTTATCTATTTTGAATGAGCAAGATGGCTCTGTTGTACCTGGAGACAATAATTATGAGAGTGTGACGTATTTTAGGGGTCGATTATCTTCTCCTTTCCTTCGAATTTGAATTCTCGTTCTTGTGGGTCGATTATCTTGGCTGCCGACCACCACTACTTCTGCTCAACTTTCTGCTCTCTCGCTCGTTTTGGGTATCAAAAATGTAAGCCTTTTTATCAATTTCTTGAAATCCATCTCATTTTTTCCTATAATCATGTATTTTTTAAGATCCATTCTTAATAGTTTTCTAGGTATTATGTGATTAGAATAATTCCATTCCATAGAAAACTGGTTTTTTCTTCGTTTCTTCCAACTAGTTAATTTCTACAATTTCAATTTTTAGTTTTAGATTTTTTATAATGATGTTGAAATATCTTGTTGTTCATATGAATTTTATATTGATGGTTTTGAATTGGATTTTTTTTTCATTCATGATTCACAAAAAATGTGGCGATTTAGGGAGCGCCCTAAAAGTGTTTGATGAAATGCGAAAGAGAAATATGGTGGTATTGATTGTTCAACATGTCATGGTTAGTGATGGAATTTTTATCGATTGTGCATCTCATCTCCATTATTCTATTGATTTACTGATTTATGCATTTGTACTTGGATATTTTTCCAACAGAATGCATACGGTAACTAAATCTTGAATTCCAATTCTATCGGAATGGAATCACGAATTCCAATTATGTTGGAATGGAATATGGATATTTTCTCACTGATTTATGCATTATTGGATTCTAAACTACAATTGGATTTGTTTTCATAGAAGTTGATGCTTGAAGAACGGACCACAAAATTGAAAGTGATTCTTAGCAATATTATTCTTTTAGAATGTATTAGTGTCTTTGTTAGATTTTGATATATTTTTTCCCGATTTGAAAGTTTTTTTAGTTTTATTCTTTAACAATAAATGTAATTGTTAGCAATTGTTACCTGTATTCTATAAGAATTAATGTAATTTTTGTTTTTATTCATCAATTGAAGGTTCAAGAATTTGTTATTCTATAAGAAGTTTTTAAAGTCATGATCAAGAAATAGGTTCAAGAATATTTTTATTATTTTATGATTCAAGAATATTTTTATTTTTGAATAAACTCATAAACATATTCTGTCAGAATGTCCAAATTAAATGAATTATAATTTGTAAAATCGGATTTTTAAAATTAATAGAATCTATGATCGCTTAAAATATGCAATTTTCCTTTATTAAATCTATATAAATTGACTAAACTACCATTGTAATTAAATTAGATGGTATTTTTCAATTATATTTAATTCAATAATATGTATTAATCCTTTCTTAAAATAAGTAAAATGATTGGCCCACAATCATTCCTACATCTGTACAATAATTATTTAGAATACAATAACCTAAGCCTATATATCTATTATACCTTATAAAGCATCTTTGGTCAAACGTTAGATTTTAAGTCGTCCAAACCATAATGCAATATGTACAATACTTTGATTCATCGAAAGCTTATCTGGTCAACCATTCATAAATCTAACTAATTTCCCAAAAAAATTTACGATGAACCCCATTTATCAAAACAATAGGAAATGAATTGGTCAAAGTTGACCGAGTATTCCGTCGTTGTGGTCAAATTTAGTCTAATATTTTACTAATCTATATCTCCCATATTAAATGCTAAACTCTCAATTCCTCTCTCAAAATTCGGTATCCTCAAACGAAAATCATTGATTTCTTTGACCAATTCGTTTATCCTTTCTCATCCCCATTTTTGTAATTCAAAAGGTAAAACCAAGATTACCCTCTCCCATCTACCCAAAACAACCATCGATCACTACTCAGTACTTCCGCCTACCTTCTTCTCTCAAATTAATCCTTGACCCACCACTTCTCACCACCGTCAACAATCGCCACAACCAGCGCACCACCTCACTGTTGATGCTCGCCACCACCAGCGTACCACCCACCTCTCTTCCTTTCTTCGCAAAAGGTTTGATTTTTCTGTTTAATCATTGTATTCCATCGTCATCTATCTATAATTTAAAATACATTATGTTTACAGAATGTAGCTTAACCATTGGGGTTTAGATAGAATTGGTCGATGCCTTCTACCCAAAGTCAGTGTTTCTCTCAATATACCACCATCGTAAAGCGATCACTACTGCCATCACATGATCAACTCACCTATAGAAACCCTATCTTTTATCATTATTGGACCTCCTAAAACCCTAGTTTCCAACCACCAAATACACTACCATCGGTGCAATGAGAAACCCTAGCCACCACAATATTCAAACTCATTAATTGGAGAGCATCACAAACGTATTCACCTATCTTGCTTCAATCTTCATGAATAGCCCTAGATTTGAGCTCCCAGAGCTCCCCCTGTTGTTCCCTGACTATGAATGTTTTAAGCCTGAGACAGTGCTCCTCCATATCTATCTGTAAACAAAAGCCCTTAGTGCCACCACCACGTCTGATTCATATCCTCATGAAGACCCATCTCAAGACAGATGAGAACGTCATCCTATTATCCTCATCTGTCTATCTTTCTTCTACTTCATAGAAAAACCCAAGGTAACCTTTATTTTTATCTCTTAGTTACAAATCCCTAAAATAAAAAGTCTCTGGATTACAAATCCCTAGCCTTCTTGGTTTTTTTCTGTGAATTATGCGGGTTGTAGTGTATATGTGAACTTATTCTCGAGATTAAGAAATATTTTGTAGGTATCTCAAATTTGATAAAAACATTTTGATTTGATGTTTTTTTTGTTTATTCTCTGATTTTCTCAAAAGAATATTTATTTATGTATTTTTGTTATCTCATATTTGTTCATAATAGAAACAAATGGTCAAATTCTTAAATTATGTTCCATTTTCATTAAGGTGTGTAAATATATGCATATGGTGAAACCTAAATAAGTAAATGTAAAGGAAAACTTTAAAGGTGGTTTTAGTATACCATATGTTGAGATCAAATATGGAAATCACGATCGTTGTCTATGTTATCTCATCCATGTAGCATAACAGACTCCCTTTCTATATTTTTCTGGATTTTTTTGTTCTTTTGTTTGTACATACCAAATTTTAGAGATTATTCGCTCCCTAAAATCCAAGCTGATGTATATTTTGACCTATACTTATATGGTCTCACATTTGCTAGGTCAAAAACCTTGCCATTTCACTTTAATTTCATTTAGAATCTGGAGAGACTTTGAAGATCTAACCTCAGGTATCAACCTATATAGTTCATATGCATGATTTCTTATTGTATTTGGTTTAAATTTAAAAAAAAATACCCTTATAATTGACAGGAGTTGAAACTGAACTCTCATGCAGGGTTCAAATTCTGCTGATTGTGGTTTGTCTTCATGGGATTGGTTAACTACTGGTGGTTTCTTTAATCTAGCTCCAGCTATTTCATATTATGCACTATTTTAGTCAAAATTATTCATTGGATCGATTTTCCTTAAAAAAAAGTTATCCCCATACACACTTTTTCATTAAAATCAATATTAGTTTTATCTATGCAGAATCTGGATGCACCAGAGATTCTGGTAGTGCTTGGAAAGATTCCCTTTTCATTGGAATTTATGAACTCCCTATACGAGTGGCAAATCCTTCTATTTTTTTTTCTAATTTTGGTGAGTTTAGTTTACTACATTTTATACTTTTTACTTTTTATTTCATAGATCTGAAAGCAATTCATTTACATTATTTCATTGAATTAGAAAGATGAAAACTTAGGGAACGTTTGTTTCACAGAATGTTTTTGAAAGGAATGGAATTTGTCAAAGGAATTGGAATCTGAAGGAATTTGAATCTGAATGTACTAGAAACTTAAATGTGTTTGGCTGACATGGAATGGAATATGTTTTCTATTTGGTTTGTTGATTTCCCAACGGAATTGGAAAACAAATTACGTATTATGACAAAAATACCCTTTAATGTTTTTTTGTAGCTTGTCATATTTTTTAATAAACATGATGGATTTTTATATAATTAAAAAAATGAAATAAAACCATTAAATATATAAATATAAAGCAACAAATGTCATTCATTAATTTAAAAAAAAAGGTAACCACACACTGTATAAAATAATGTCTAAATACCTAGTTCATAATCATATCACTCTTCCAACATAAACCTCACAAAGTTCTCCCGATCTTCTCCTTCCAAATTCCAAAAACTTAACACGGTTTCAGGGTCACACATTATTTTCCTACTTGCTTTGAACCTTTCAAAGGCACTTAATTACTGCATTTTTGAAATTTCTAGAATCACCATTGAAGCTTTTTTTAGTACTTCTATTTCTCCTAGTATTGCTTGGTTCATGCTATTTGCTGCTTTTTCAAGTTTTTCTCCAAGGATGTTAACTGCAATAGTTATTCCCTTAATAACAACATCAACTCTTTTCCTCTTCTTTGAGCCTGTGTTTGGAGATTTTTCATTTTCTGTGGTTTGTTCTTCAAAAACATCTTCTATTTGTTCTGATTGTTCTTCACTGTTTGCATCTTCTTCCATTTGGGCAAAATCCTTGGCTTTATTCCCTTGATCTCTATCCTTTCCCAAAATGATACATAAATCCTCATAATGAGGAAATGTTAAGGGGTATGAACTCGCCTGCAGTGAGTGATACGAATGAAAGATCGGTTTGTACGATGCTAAGTGTCAAGTGAAGACTTGAGCACATACGGATCCTATTAAGCATATAATAACACATATATGTATATAATTAGTGTTTATACAACTAATAATGAAAGGAAAACACTATAAGGCTTAGGAAACACTTAGATTGAAGTCTTAGAAGTGCCAAAGGTTGCATATAATGGGTGTACGGCCACACAATTGTGTGTACGGTCAGAATGGTATGTTTCATGTGTGTGTATGGCCAGAGTGTACGGCCCAAGTGGGTGTGCGGCCGCACACTCATGGTGAAACATGCCAATGAGTGTTTTAAAGTCCTATTGAGCATCTAGGAAGTGTTCTTGATCATGTGCTAGCATATAACATGAGTTTGACGCCAATATGCACTAAACAAAGGGTGTACGGCCACATGGGGGTGTGTACGGCCGTACAATCCTTGATGATCATGATTTGGACGATTTCTAAGGAGCATATCTAGTAAGTAACAAGCATAAGAAGTGGTACTTACGATATAGAAACCTTTTAGGGGTGTTTGAGGTCCAAGAACTTAGTAGGTGTTCTTGGTGTTCTTGGTGTTCTTGAAGAACACTTGAAGATCTACCAAAATGAAGTGATTTCATGGACGAAATCAATGATCCATACTAGATAGAGAAAGGAATCAACAATTCAAGGGAAGAAACACTTACAACTTGAAGATCTAGATGAAAAATCGGATGATACTTAAGAGAGAAGTCAATTTCTTGGCTTAGGAGTGTGAAAAGAGGTAAATGAAGGCTAAGTCTCATACATATATACATGAGAGTGTACGGCCAGAAGGGGGTGTGCGGCCGCACACCCAAGTGTACGGCCGTACACTCCTCATGTTGGAGTGTTTGGCCATTTTGGGAAGTGGTGAACTTGTAGAACCCAATTCTAAATCCCAACTTTGAAGTTACGAGGCTTAGAACACTCTAATTGACTCTAAACAATTCTAAAAGATAGCAAAAATGAGTTTGACCTTGATTGATTTGAATAACTGTACAAGATAGAAATTTCGGGTTGTCACAGAAGAAGACAACATGCCATTATGATCTTATTTTTTAGATCAATGGGATAATATGAGTTGTCCCTTAAAATTCCCCATCTTGCCTTTAAAATACCAAAGCATCTTTCTATAACATTTCTTGCAGATGAATGCCTCATGTTGAATAATTCTTTAGGTGTAGTTGGTTGGTGTCCTGCACGACAGTCATTCAAATGATATCTTTAACCTCTATATGAGGCTAAGAAACCTTCAACATTTGTATAACCATCATCTACCAACTAATAACCTATATATGTAGTATAGTTAGCATAATTAATAACCAATACATATCTAAAATAGCAATTATTATACGTACACAACCTTGGGACCTTTAATCCATGTGGCCTAAGTAAGGCATCTCGAAGCACTCTACCATCCGCAGCTGAGCCCTCCCATCCCGGTAAAACATAGATAAATTGCATATCTTGTGAACACACCCCTAGGACATTTGTGGCAATATCATTTTTTATTGTCCTGTACTTTGGCTTATCTTTAAGTGGCACTAAGCACTTTATGTGAGTTCCATCTAAAGCTCCTAGACAGTTCTACATAATATAAGAAAAGAAATGGTCATATGTCATATCAAGAAATTTATGCAGTATTCGAAATTTTTTATAAGTCTAATATATACCTTGAACCACTTCCGTCTTTGATCGGTAGAGTTTTCTGTAACAGGTTCGGGTTTCTTAAGCAAATGTGGATGCAACCTTGTCACCCAAACTCGTGAAACAATTTTGCTAATTGTTTATCCAGAACGCTGGAAACGACCTATCATGACCCGATTCTTCACATTATGTGCAATAATGTGAAGAAATATGGCCACTTGTTCATCAATATCCATATGTCTACTTGTTCTTAACCCACCTAATGTATGAAGCATGTCACACAACTTTGTGAAACATCTTCGGGTCATCCTGAGATTTGATATGCACGTAGTGTCACTTTTGTAAGCGTATTTGTGCATTATTGATTGCCGATCCACATCTGACGATATGTTTATTATATGTGGTTTACCTCCTCTGTATATTTGTAGCAGCTTGCACACTGTGACAAAAAAAAACCATGTAATACTAGTCTTAACTTCATTCCAAAATGTAACGACTATTTGACTTATCTTTTTTCTATGTTTGCTTCTAGTTAGACTAAGCCATGCCATTTCCTGCTCATCTCCCATAAAAGGAAAATTTTACAATTTAAAGACATAATAGTTGACATTGTTGTGGATTTTAATCGTCAACAAATTTGAGTTTTAGTAGAAATTTGTTGGATTTTTGTCTCATCTTTTCCAAGAAAACAAACATAATGGCAAAAGGATTGAAGACAAAAAATCATGCAGGAAAAAAAAACACCACACAACCAAAAACACAAACACTTGGAGTGCATACTTCTACCAACAACTAGTACATGTTACCAACAGTAAATTTCAACCACAAAATTAACAATTACTTTACTTGCAGGCTTAATTGCAGTTACGACACATAAAAGAACACATAGTTGAATTGTAGTAGGATGTCAACAATATAATCAAAGCATTGTTATTGATGCGACACAACAAATATCCAAAGATTAAAAAAAACAGCCCATGTGTTTACCAAACTATCACAAATTGAATAATATATATATATATATATATATATATATATATATATATATATATATATATAAGTTATTGTGACAAAGAGTCAATTGTAACAGAGAGTCAAAGTCACACCATAATTCATAAGCTAATTAAGAAATTAATTATTTTATATTAACCAAAGATGAAGCAAAAATGTGGTGAAGCATTGTTATTTTGTAGATGATGAATTCGACATTTTTGCTTGACAATGAAAAGGATGAAACAAAGAATAGGAAGAACAACTAACTAACCTCAGGAAACAAAGGTATCAGAGGCGCACAGCAAAAACGATCGGCAATGGAATTGTATTGTAGAATCGATCGAGGTATGTAGATATATTGAGATACAATAATTAGGGAAAAGATAATGACAATTGGTTGTTTTTTTTATTTCACAAGCGTATAGATAATAAGAGGATATAGAATTGAATATAGATTCTTGATATGCTAGGAAAGAATTAGAAATCAATCAACTACAGAATTAAAATATGATTATGGAAATCCGATTCCATTCAATTGGTAAGCCAAACACGATGACTACGGGATTCTAGTTTCCATTTCCTTCACTTTCCTAGGAATCCCACAAAACAAACGCGCCCTATGTCTATATGTGTAACGCTCGTGTTTCTAGGCTAGGCATTAATGTTGATGTAATAGTCTAGGTTAACCATTGTAACCCATTTTGAAATAATAAAAATTTATTATTTGAGCATTATGTGTTTTATGCTTAATTGTGTGACTTAAATGAACTAAGGATAAAAATAAGTGATAAAAATATATTAGATAAACCTGATATCTATGAAGGAAGTTGTAGTGGTCATGACGAGAATTCCGAAAATATAAAGAATGCCAAAATCTGAGTTATAATGATGAAGTTATGACCTGTCGAAGTTTCGCGACAGAACCGGTACAACACTATGTGACGTAAATAGTGAATTTATGATAGAGTGATATTTAGGGCGTGTTTGGCACGGAGCTTTTGGAAGCGTTTGAGAGCTTCTAGCTTTTAGCTTTTGACAAAACGCTCTAGTTTAAACAAAAAACTTTGTTTGGCAGTACGAGCGTTTAGCTTTTAGTTTTAACAAAACGCTCCGATTCTAAAAGCTACTTCATGTAGCTTTTAACAAAACGCTCCGAAGCTTTTGAAATCAATTTCCATAATTACCCTTAAAAATATTTTTATATATCTTTTCTATTTTTAATCAGTTGTCCTTTTATGTAATTTTATGTATTTCAAAAGCTTCCAGCTACTTTTGCCAAACATTCATATAACAAATAAAAGCTACACCTTCCCGCTACCAGCTACCAGCTACCCGCTACCAGCTAACCGCTACCCGCTTCTAGCTAACAGCTACTTTTGCCTAACACGCCCTTAGCCTTAGTGATCTAAACGAAATTCGTAGAATACGTTAAACTGGGAGCGTACATAAAAAGAACGTCTAAATCTGACTTCGTATGAGGAAGTTATGATTTTTCTAAGTTTCGACTTAGCAGTATGCAGCCCAAAGTTCGAATATGAGATCGAGTGATTTATAGCCGAAACAATCTAAACGAGAATTGAAGATCTCGTTGATAGTAGTCCACCGGTAAAAAGACAGACGAAAACGAACGTCAGATGAAAGAGTTATGAATTTCTAATGGAGTTTTCCTCTCCCGGCCTACTAAAAATAATATAATAAAAATTAAGTCAAAATTAGCCAACGGAGTCTAAACGAGAGTTGTAGAGCATAATCTCACCTACTCGTGTATATAAAGAACGTCGAAAAAGGAACTCGTATGCGAGAGATATGAATTTCTGAAGTTCGGGTAACGAACTTCCACCGCTGTCATAGTTCACGACGTGAACATATGATGGACGTCTTCCAGAGCCTGACATACCCAAGTTGCGATGACGCACCTGATGACGACTGAAGTCACGACATGAATCCAAAAAAATTTCCCTATAAATAGAAACCGAAGGGCAGCCGGCCATGGTTGCTAATTCCCCAATCTCTCACTCTTTATACCCTCTCTAAGCCATCTTGAAGCACCCCCGAATCCCCGGTATCATCCTGACACCCGAAGCCAGTCCCGAAGCTCCGAATATCCTGAGAAGAAAAGAGTTTTCGAGCCGAAGCTCTGCCCACGAGAAGCCCGATGAGTGAAGATATCCCGGTTTCATCGAAGAATACTACTTGAAGATTCGTAGTGTTGTCCGACAATCGTCTTATCAAGTGAGTGAATAGTCTCTTTCATAAACACAATTTTAATACAAGTATTCTTTGAATGTATTAAGTATACGTTTTGAGTGAGTGTCTAATCTCTTTCTTCTAACACATAGGTATGAAGTATCTTCTATATAATATGTGCTATGTGTATATATATATATATATATATATATATATATACATATATATATATATATATATATATATATATATATATATATTATCTGTGTAGTTGGAGTGAGTATTGAATGAATATTTTATACATGTTTTAAGCTGTATATGAATGTATAAGTATATTGTTATCTATAAAAATGTTGGGTAAAACATGGGTAGATAGTTGACGTGTGATAAAATGATGAGAGGCCTCGATGTTGTTGTTGATCTAGTCATCTAACGGAGTATGGATGACAACCACAGACTCTTTCTAGATTGTCCAGTGGAACACTGATAGGTTCATAATAGTTGTTTTAGGGACGTAAAGTGAGGATAACGGGAATGGGTAATCGGGTTATTGTTGGTTGATGAACTTTATAAATTATTTATTGTGGGTTGAAAACCCTATATGCTCACCAGGCTCCCAAGCTTGAACCACTCAGTTTCTTTGAATTACAGGTAGTGGCGTGAGAGCATAAGTTGGACAACTTGTGAAGATATTTTGTTTATATACTAGTAGTTGTAAATAACTGTTGTAAGGTTTATGTTGTACTATTTATGCTTTTGGTCTGTATCGGAACCTGACATCCTGAGTTTTGTTATATAATGAAAATACATTTCTTTAAGAAATGCTTTGATAAACTTTATTTTATCATATTGTATTTTGGGAACAAATTCCGCAACTCTTTTAATCAAAGGATTACTCTAAAATTATTTTAAAAGCATAAATTAAACTGGTCTTTTCTGGTCGTGAATTTGGGGATGTCACAGTTGGTATCAGAGCATTAGTTTAAGCGAACTAGGAATTTTTTTGATTTCTAGACTTAAACTTAGAATGTTAAGTGAAGATTGTGAGATAAGTGTCTGTTATATTTTAGACACGAGCACTAGTTTATTTTAGGAAAGATGCCTAAAATGCTTTTATGTGCTAAATGTTATATGTTTGCCATATATGATATTATTTGTTCAGATCTACGGTTTGTTGCCAAACGGATCTGGAGACCTTATGTGTTTAGGATTCTAAGCGTATGACGACGGTATTAGAACTAGCATGTAAACATTTCGGAGTGATATGGATGATTTAATTATATATCGTGAATGAGGATATAAATTCACATTATTCGGTGTATAGATCGAAAATGGAAAGAAGTAGAAGCAGAGTTGGAAACGCAAACAAAAATAGGAATCAACCACCCGTAATTGAGCAAGCACCAGTTGTAGCAGCAGCACCTGAGCCAATGACAATGGCTGGGGTACAAGTGATGATCCAAATGATGTTGGATCGTCAGCAGAATCATGAAGAACCTTCAATTCCAATTGAACAACCTTAATTAAATGAAGGGCAGTCGGAATGAGGAAACTTCAGTGGGATTGTTGGTCAAGCCAACCCACCGATTTTTAGGCAAAACAACCAGGATGGTGGAAATGATGGACGAGGATGCAAGTACTAGGATTTCATGTCATCCAAACCACCATGTCTATCCGAAAGCCCAACGCCGGTAGAAGTTATGAACTGGATCTCCGAAATGGAGACAATGTTTGAAAGTTGTAAATACAACAACAGACAGAAGACTGATCTTGCGATCCCTATGTTAAAATCTAGAGTATTGAGTTGGTGGAAGCGGTTAGCTGAATCGATGCCCAAGGGAGAAGCTAGCAAGATGTCTTGGGAAGACTTTGTGGTGCAACTCAAATTGCAATACTGCTCAGAGCAGGACCTTCTAGAAATCAATAATGAGTTTCAGAATTTGAAGAAGGGAAAGATGAGCGTTGCGTAATACGCCACAAGTTTTACGGAAAAGATGAAACTTATTCCATACCTAGTTCCAACTGAACTCTTTAAGGTCAATAAGTTTGCTCGCGGATTACCAGCAGACTTTGGTTCAATGGTTAAGCAAGCAACCACATTGAAAGCCGCCATCTGGGCTGCTAAGAATGTTAAGACCCAGATTAGGGAGAAGGGTCTGGAGAGGTCAGAGGTTGGTGAGAAGAGGAAGTTCGACGGACCCTCGGGGTCCAGCAAGAAAATAAATTCTCTAAATCCGGTTCGAAAGGAGGTGGAGGGGGCGAAGCGAAATGGTGCGACAAATGCAAGAAGAAACATCATGGGAAATATGACGGGGAAGTCACATGCCTCAAATATGGAAAGCCAAGGCACTATGCCAACGAATTCACTCTCACAAAGAAAGTCTGCTATGGGTGTGGTGAGGAGGGGCACATCTCGAGGGATTGTCCGAAAAAGAAGGAGGCAACAATACCCAACATTCCACCAAAACCGAAGGCGAGAGCCTTTCAGATTACACTTGAAGCTGCAAAAGATGAAGCTGATGTCGCTTCAGGTACCTTTCTCGTAAACAAATTGCCTGCCCAAATTTTATTTGATTCTGGAGCCAACTACTCCTTTCTTTCGCATGAATTTCGTAGAAAACTAGTTTTGCTTGTAGATAGACTAGATAATGCTTTATTAGTCGAAGTTGCTAGTGGCAAGTTTGTACCTGTTAGCCATCTTATGAAAAACATCTTCATCGACTTGAATGGGAATAAGTTCCACGAGGAATTATTGCCTATTGAGCTAAATGGTTTCGATATCGTGTTGGGAATGGATTGGCTTAGCGCCAATGATGTTGAAATATTGTGCAAGAAGAAGATAGTAAAAAGTAAACCCGCCAGGGAATGAGTCGTTTATGGTGTATGGGGACAAACGCAAAGTAAATTTTCTGATTATTTCTCTAATGAAAGCCAGAATGTGTTTGGTCAAAGGATGTACATCATATTTGGCATTCGTGATTGATGCAAATAAAGAGAAAAGGAGATGCAGAGCATTCCTATGGTGTGTAATTATCCGGAAGTATTTCCCGAATATCTTCCTGGATTACCGCCTGATCGACAAGTAGAATTCGGTATCGACTTGTTACCAGGAACGAAACCAATAAAAAAAGCACCGTACCGATTAGCACCAACGGAGATGAAGGAGCTAATAATGCAACTTTAGGAGTTATTGGACAAATGTTTCATTAGACCTATTTCATCACCCTGGGGAGCTTCGGTGTTATTTGTAAAGAAAAAGGACAGGAGTATGAGGATGTGCATTGATTACAGAGAGCTGAATAAGGCAACGATAAAGAATAGATATCCATTGCCAAGGATTAATAACATGTTCGATCAACTACAAGGTTCAAGCTATTTTTCAAAGATCGACCTAAGGACAGGATATCATTAGCTGAAGGTGAGAGAGAAGGATATTGAGAAGGCTGCATTCAGAACACGATATGGACACTAGGATTTTTTGGTTATGTCGTTTGGACTAACCAATGCTCCAATAGCATTCATGGATTTAATTAACAGGGTTTGTAAACTGTTCCTTGATAAATCTATGATAGTGTTCATAGATGACATTCTGATTTACTTGAAAAGCCAAGAGTAGCATGGCAGACACTTGCGAGAAGTGTTGGAAGTCTTGAAGAAGGAGAAATTGTATGCCAAGTTCTCTAAATGTGATTTTTGGATTCAAGAAGTCCAATTCTTGGGTCACGTGGTCAACCAAGAAGGGATAATGGTTGATCCAGCAAAGATTGAAGCTATGATGAAGTGGGAACAACTGAAAAGTCCAACGGAGATCCAAAGCTTTTTGGGATTAAATGGATATTACCAAAGGTTTACCCAAGGCTTTTCTTCGATCGCTACTCCACTAACAGCTTTGACCCACAAAGGAGCTACTTATGCTTGGAGTGATAATCACAAAGAAGCATTCGAGTTGCTAAAGAAGAAGCTATGTGAAGCACCGATTCTTTCTCTGCCCGATGGAGTTGAAGACTTCTCTGTTTATAGTGATGCGTCTGGTGTTGGATTGGGTTGTGTATTGACCCAAAGAGAAAAGGTGATAGCATATGCGTCTTGAAAGCTGAAAGAGCATGAAAAGAACTACCTCACTCATGATTTAGAGTTGGCAGTGGTAGTATTTGCTCTAAAGATATGGAGGCATTACCTCTATGGCACGAAGTGAAAACTTTTCACTGATCATAAGAGTCTCCAATATCTCTTTAATCAGAAATAATTGAATATGAGGCAGCAACGCTGGCTAGAGTTACTTAGGGACTACGACTGTGAGATACTTTACCACCCCGGTAAAGCAAATGTTTTCGCTGATGCTCTCAGTCGGAAGGTCAATATTGAAAGAAAAAGGCCAATAGCATTGAGAATAGAAGTTGTCTCGACAATTGTGAAGATTATAAAGAGAGCTCAAGAAGAAGCTTCTGAGAAGAATGACCGAAAGGGAGAACGTTTGGGCAAGACGTTAGTGTTCGATATAAACAGTCACGGACTGAAGGTATTCCAAGATCGAATTTGGGTGCCTAAGTCAGGAGGAGTAAGAGATCTTCTAATGGAACAAGCTCACAAAACCATGTACTCGATTCATCCCAGTAGCACTAAAATGTATAGGGACCTGAAACCCTATTACTGATGGCCGACGATGAAGCTTGATATTGCAAAGTATGTGGCCGAGTGTGTGACCTGTGCAAGAGTTAAGGCACAACATATGAAACCGTATGGGAGTTTAGAACATTTGCTCGTGCCTATGGGTAAACGGGAAGACATCACTATGGATTTTGTCACTAAGCTTCCCAGAACAAAGAATGGTCACGACATGATTTGGGTGGTCGTTGATCGTTTCACTAAGAGTGCGCACTTCATAGCAGCCAATGAGAAATGTTCTATGGACAAGCTTGCAAATTATTACGTGAAAGAAATTGTGAGGCTTTACGGTGTTCCATTAATGATTATATCAGATCGTGATAGTCGTATCACCTCAAGGTTTTGGAAAAGTCTACAAGAGGAATAGGGTACCAAGTTGTGTTTAAGTACAGGTTACCATCCACAGACTGATGGTAAGAGTGAACGAACGATACAAACACTTGAAGATATGCTGAGAGCATGTACCCTGCAATTCCAAGGTAATAGGGATGAACATTTACCTTTGGTAGAATTTTCCTACAATAATAGTTTCCTCTCGAGCATTAAGATGGCACTTTATCAAGCTTTGTAAGGAGAGAAGTGTCGTACACCATCTTGTTGGCTTGAGGCTGGGGAAAAATAGTTTATGGGACCCGAGATAGTCCATCAAACCGCTGAAAAGTTGAAAATAAATAAGGAGAGAATGTTAGTGGCTCAAGATCGTCAAAAGAGTTATGCTGACATAAAGCAAAGACCGATGACATTTGAAGTTGGGGATTCGGTTTTGCTTAAAGTCTCACCGTGGAGGGGACTTATAAGATATGGTAAAAGGGGAAAGTTAAGTCCAAGATTTATTGGACCGTTTAAGGTTCTTCAGGGGATTGGGAACCAAGCTTACAAGCTCGGATTACCTGAAGGCTAAAGAACAGAATGGAATTCATAACACTTTCCATGTGTGTTATTTGAGGAAGTTCACGGGAGAAGTTCCCGATATAATTCCAATTTCTGAGTTAAGAATTGATGAGAACAAAAGGTTAATTGAAGAACCAGAGCCAATCGTTGACCGAAAGACTAAGAAGTTGCGACGCAAGATGGTCGAATTAGTGCTTGTCCGTTGGAAACATGCGAATGGGCCAAATCTCACCTGGGAAACGGAGAGTGACATGATGAGTCGCTATCCACATTTGTTTGTTGATGTGTGATTCCGGGGACGGAATCATCCTAAGGAGGAGAGAATTGTAACACCTGTGTTTCTAGGCTAGGCATTAATGTTGATGTAATAGTCTAGGTTAACCTTTGTAAACCATTTTGAAATAATAAAAATGTATTATTTGAGCATTATGTGTTTTATGCTTAATTGTTTGACTTAAATGAATTAAGGATAAAAATAAGCAATAAAATAAAATATTAGATAAACCCGATATCTATGAAGGAAGTTGTAGTGGTCGTGACAAGGATTCCGAAAATATAAATAATGCCGAAATCCGAGTTATAACGAAGAAGTTATGACATGTCGAAGTTTCGCGACAGAACCGGTACGACACTGTGTGACGTAAATAGTGAATTTACGATAGAGCGATATTTAGCCTTAGTGATCTAAACAAAAGTCATAGAATATGTTAAACCGAGAGCATGCATAAAAATAACATCTAAATCTGACTTCGTATGAGGAAGTTATGATTTTTCTAAGTTTCGACTTAGCAGTATGCAACCCAAAGTTCGAATATGAAATTGAGTGATTTCTAGCCGAAACAATCTAAACGAGAATCAAAGATCTCGTCGACAATAGTCCAACGGTAAAAAAAAAAAAAAAAAAAAAAAACGAAAACGGACGTCAGATGAAGGAGTTATAAATTTCTAACGGAGTTTTCTTGTCCCGACCAACTAAAAATAATATAATAAAAATAAATCAAAATTATCCAATGGATTCTAAACGAGAGTTGTAGAGCATAATGTCATCTACGCGTGCATATAAAGAATTTCGAAAACGAAACTCGTATGCGAGAGATATGAATTTCTGAAGTTCGGGGGACGATTTTCCACCGCTGTCAGAGTTCACGGCGTCAACAGGGTGTTCACGACGTGAACAGATGATGGACGTCTTCCAGAGCCTGACATACCCAATTTGCGATGACGCACCTGATGACGACTAAATTCACGACGTGAACTTGTGGTTCATGACGTGAATCCAGAAAATTGGCCCTATAAATAGAAACCGAAGGGCAGCTGGCCATGGTTGCTAATTCCCTATTCTCTCACTCTTTATACCCTCTTTAAGCCATCTTGAAGCACCCCCGAATCCCCAGTATCATCCTGACACCCAAAGCCAGTCCCGAAGCTCCGAATATCCCGAGAAGAAAAGAGTTTTCAAGCCGAATCTTTGCCCGCGAGAAGCCCGGTGAGTGAAGATATCCTGGTTTCATCGAAGAATACTACTTGAAGAGCCGTAGTGCTCTCTGACAATCGTCTTATCAAGTGAGTGCATAGTCTCTTTCATAAACACGATTTTAATACAAGTATTCTTTGAATGTACTAAGTATACGTTTTGAGTGAGTGTTTAATCCCTTTCTTTTAACACATAGGTATGAAGTATCTTCTATAGAATATGTGTTATGTGTGTATATATATATATATATTATATTATATGTGTATTTGGAGTAAGTATTAAATGAATACTTTATACAGGTTTTAAGCTGTATATGAATGTATAAGTATATTGTTATCTACACAAATGTTGGGTAAAACATGGGTAGATAGTTGACGTGTGATAAAATGATGAGAGGCATCGATGTTGTTGTTGATCTAGTCATCTAGCAGAGTATGGATGACGACCATAGACTCTTTCTAGACTGTCCAGTGGAACACTGGCAGGTTCATAACCTGTAGGTGTTGTGAACGATGTGTTCACCGATGTATTTTATCCTCCTCATGGTTGCCTTTAGGAAATTTATCGGTGAGGAAACCCCTTTGCAGTAGTGTCCATCCCAATGAAAAATCCTAGATTAGGTCCCTTGCAATAGTTGTTTTAGGGACGTAAAGTGAGGATAACGAGAATGGGTAATCGAGTTATTGTTGGTGGATGAACTTAATAAATTATTTATTATGGGTTGAAAACCCTATATGCTCACCAGGCTCCCAAGCCTGACTCACTCAGTTTCTTTGAATTACAGGTAGTGGCACGAGAGCATAAGTTGGACAACCTGTGAAGATATTTTGTTTATAGAGCAGTAGTTGTAAATAACTATTGTAAGGTCTATGTTGTACTGTTTATGCTTTTGGTCTGTATCGGAACATGATATCCCGAGTTTTGTTGTATAATGAAAATACATTTCTTTAATAAATGCTTTGATAAACTTTATTTTATCATATTGTGTTTTGGGAACAAATTCTGCAACTCTTTTAATCAAAGGATTACTCTAAAATTATTTTAAAAGCATAAATCAAACCGGTCTTTTCTGGCCGTGAATTTAGGGATATCACAATATGAATGCATAATCTCTTAGACTTCCTTTTATTTAATGCTTGAACAGACTTAAAGCTATTTCTAGTGTTCTGATTGAATATCTATTTTACTTGATGAGACATATGATGTGTTTCATAATTATATAAGACTTTCTGCAAGTCATGGTTAATTTCTTCAGTATGATGTGAGACACATCATCACAATAATACTTCTATCAAAGTATCATGATCAGACCAATTGGGTTGCAGAGGTTATTCAGGTATGGGATCTTTTAGTATATATAATTTATATTTATCTTAAAGGTAGAACCTCAAGATATTATACCAGTTATAGAAATTATAACCATCAAGTGTTACTATCTCTTGAAACTCAACAAGTGAGACGTTTTGCAGGGCGTAAGATTATTAACAGATATCAAAAGAGTTTAACAAAGTTTATTTAGTATTTTCAATATTTGGTCTCTAAAAATTAATACCTTTTACAGCTTCTTAAAACATTATTTTTTTAAAATCTAGGATCCAAGTAACGAAAGACGTAAATGGTTAGGTGACCTTTGTCCCATAAACTTAATCAAACTCGGTAGGTAGCGATTACCAATTGCATACGATATGTAACTCCTAAATTATGGGATCCTAAACAACTATTGTTTAGGTTGGCATGTTTATCTCATCTATGCCTCAAAACTCTTATGCTTAAGTGACCTTTATCACATAAGAATTTCATCAAATCACCCATTTAGAAAATATGTGAGTTCTATTTCATAAATGGTTAGGTGACCTTTATCCCATAAGCAAATACAAAAACACCTTGACTATTTTTGACAACTCAAATGAATAAGGTGACCCTAAAATCCATATGAACTGCACAAAAATCCCAAGTGAATTTTAAATGGATTGCATAGATTTGAAGTTTTGTAAATAAGGGTTTATATATGTTTTGCAATTACAATTTGTAAAAACATGGTCTCGTGAATATTGCATGCATCCAAATAAAATTCATATCACTTGTTATGAGGTTCTTTAGGTGCCAAATAAAACTTTATTTTATTTTCCATTAACCGCAATCAATTATAAACTAAAATCCGGTATTTTAAAATTTAGTCGTAGATCAGTTTTAAGAATCGGTAACATTCTTAATAAAACTCTATTTTATGCTTAAGACTTGGAATTTTGGATGAGTTATAAAATCACTATTTTAAATCTCCTTTTAACAATGAAAAACTTATGACTTCATGAATTTATAGAATAAACTCATTTTATTTTAATTCTCATTAAAAAGTATAATGAAATTATTAAAGTAACTAAATGTTTTTTTTATAAATTCTCAATCTTAGTTACTTTAGGAAAATGTGAATTTGATGCTAATCCATGAAATTGCACGTTGCACTTTACATAAGTCGTTAGTGGAGTGTGTGTGGTTAACTGACACACTAATATGGACTTATAAAGGGTGGCAATAGGTGTCTCATAAATTATCATTGATTAATGAAGTGTGTGTAGTTAACCGGCACATTAATTAGGTGATAAATGACATCGAGAGTACCAAGCTAATTTGCATGGTTATTCACACATTGTTTTTGATCCTCGGTATCCCAGTCGTAGATAGAAAGGGCATAATCGAGATTAAACATGTCATTGAATAGTTCAATGAATCTCAAAAGATCCAGGAATTTCATTTAAAACCTAATTTGTTTAAATTTCATTTTTCATGGTGAAATTGGTAAATCATCATTTACCTACCTATAAATAATTTGCAATTAGATTACGGCATCCCTCTTCGAAATTGTGAATTATTTAGTTGGATCCTAGATTTAATATTTCATTTGGGTGTTATATTGAGGATTTTCTTATCTAATCAAAACTTTTCCTTCTTCTTTTTCAGATGTCAACTTCCAACAATGCGTATGGTTCCTCCAACCACTTCTCGCTCTTGAGCGTCTGCTCAAAAGACACTTTTGATGGCTCCAATTATAATGATTGGATGCGTAACATCAAGATGGTTTTGCGCTTCGAGGACAAGGAATATGTTCTCGAGAAAGAGCTGAACGAGATTGATGAAATAACTGCTACTCCTGAAGAAATAGTTGAGTATAGGAGACATTGCAATGATGCTACCAAAGTGGCATGCATCATGGTGGCTACTATGACTCCTGAGCTGCAAAGGTTTTATGAGGACTACTGGCCGTATGAGATGTGCAACTACTTGATGGAAAAGTACCATCAACGAGCTTGTCAAGAGAGATATGAGATAGTCAAGCCCTTCATAACCAACAAGATGAAGGACGGAGATTTTGTCACAACCCACTTGCAACGCATGCAACGTTATGTGGATAGTTTGTTGAAACTCAATGTGAACTTTGATGATGAATTGGCTATTGACATAGTCTTGCACTCATTCCCTACCTGTTATGATCAGTTCATTATGACTTATCATTTGAACAAAGAGGAGACCACATTGAGTCAGCTTCAAAGCTTGCTGAGAACCGCCGAGAGTGGAATGAAGGGAAAGAGTATTGCCTCCACTCCTGTTGTTTCTGGTCCTATCTTGGCCATTATGCAAGGAAAGGGGAAGAATAGGAAAGCTCATTCAAAACAGAATTAGAAGGGAAAGTCCCAAGTTGGGTCCTCAAGAAATGAATCCAAAGGAAAAGCCAATTCTGATGCTCCCACTGCCTCTGATCCTAAGGAGGCTACTTGTTTTTACTGTCGTGACAAGGGGCAATGGAATGAAGTTCCCCAAGTACTTGAAAGACATAAAGGATGGAAAAGTTAAGCCAACCTCAGCAGGTATTTACACTATCCTATCTAAAAACTCATCACATTCAAAATCTTGGGTCCTTGATAAAGGATGTGGTTTTCACATTTGTTCTGACTTGCAAGGACTAAAAGGAAGTGAGGATGTGGAGCATGGGAAGATGAACCTGATTATGGGCAATAGGAGATCTTCGTTTGTTACCAAGATTGGTGTTTATTATGTAGTGTTTAGTAGTGGGTTATGTTTAGATTTAAATAATTGTTGCTACTCGTCAGAGATGACACGAAACATCATTTCATTTCATGGTTTATATAGATAAGATTTTAGATATTCTTTTGATAATGAGAATGGATCTTTTTATGCTTATTATAGTGGTGTATTTTATTTTTAAGCATTACATTGTGATGGCATGATGAAACTGTGATGGTTGTAGACAATTTAGGTAATAGTGTTTTGCAAATTGATTCAGCTAATGGCTTAGACAAAGCTTGCTTGTGGCATTGTTGTCGACATGTCAACAAGAAGTGCATTGCCCAACTCCAAAGGGATGGAATGTTGGAATCATTTGACTTAAAGTTAGATGATACATGCGAATCTTGTTTTCTTGGAAAGATGACTAAATCACATTTCACTGGTTTTTGTGAAAGAGGTGAAAGATTATTGGATCTCATACACATAGATGTGTGTAGGCCCTACAAATCCACCACAAGGGATGCAAATCGATTCTATGTGACTTTAACTGATGATTATAGCAGATATGGATATATCTACTTAATCAAGCATAAGTCATAAACCTTTGAAAAGTTGAAAGAGTTCATACATGAAGTAGAGAATCAATTAGTAAGGAAGATCAAGATGCTCAGATATGATAGAGGTGGTGAGTATCTTAGCATCGAGTTCCATGACTATCTCAAGGAATGTGGAATTGTTTCATAATTAACACCTCCTAGGACACCACAACTTAATGGTGTGGATGAGAGGCATAATTGAACCTTGTTGGACATGGTTCATTCCATGATGATTCGACCTTCACTTCCAATCTCGTTCTAGGGGTATGCCTTAGAGATTGTCGCCCACATTCTTAATCTTGTTCCGACAAAGAAAGTTGCCAAAACACCTCATGAGATGTGGACATGGAAGGTCCCCTCATTGGCACATATCAAGGTTTGGGGTTGTGAAGCTTTCATTAGATAAGAGACTCACGAAAATCTTGAACCTTGAAGTGGGAGATGTATTTTCATCGGCTACCCACAAAAGTCCTTTGGATACTTGTTCTACAAACCTAGTGAAAACGTGGTTTTCGTAGCACGAAGGGGAGTCTTTTGCGAGAGAGAGAGAGAGAGAGGGGGAGAGAGATCATATGCAAAGAGGACAGTGGGAGTACAATTGATCTTGAGAAATTTAGGAGTCAAACGATGAAGGAACACTAGCACTCAATCTGAGGAAGAAATTTCCTGTTGAACCAGTTGACGAGTCATTGCCTCTTAGGCGTTCTAGTAGAGTAAGTGTTCCACCTATATTGTATGGTTTCCATATAACTACAGAAGGTGATACGTTTATCAGTGATAGCACACTAGTAAATTTGGATGAACCTGCTAACTACAAAGAAGCAATGGTGGGCCTTGAGTCTACCAAGTGGAAAGAGGCAATGGACAGCAAGATCAAGTCCATGTATGACAACCAAGTTTGGAATTTGGTTGATAATGTACCAGGTCGTAAGACAGTTGAGAGAAAATGGATATTCAAGAAGAAGACCAACATGGATGGAATCATGGAAATGTACACACTTTCAAGGCTCGACTGGTTGCGAAGGGCTTTACTCAAACCCCAGGGGTTGACTATGATGAGACCTTCTCACCAGTGGCTAAGATAAACTCTATTAGGGTTATGCTAGCCATAGTTGCATTTCATGATTATGAAATTTGGCAAATGGATGTCAAATCCGCTTTCCTTAATGGGAAGTTGGCAGAGGATGTTTACATGAGTCAGCTAGAGGATTTTGTGGATGCTAAGTGCCCCAATAGGGTGTGTAAGCTTGAGAAATTAATCTATGGATTGAAACAAGCTTCTTGCAGGTGGAATCTTTGCTTTGACGAGAAAGTTAAGTGTTGTTTGTTTTTTCGAAGAGAAATTTCATGAAGTCTGTGGACCACCTCTGCAATCCTCTATAGCAGAAGAGGTGGAACAAACAGCAACCTATAATAAGAATCATGTTTGTTTTTTAACATCCGCAGACTGCTGCAGTAAACTGAAATTAATAAACTAATTTTATAAACTGAAAATAGTACTTAACACCGAAATTTTAATAATTCTACTCTTAAAACATTGAAAAAAAAATACTAAAAAGAACATGTAAAATAACAAAAATATAAAACTTTTTAAAAAAACTTAAAAACATAAAAGAAGCTAACAGTTTTATTCTAGAAAAAAAACTAATTTTAAATAACATAAAAAAAGAAAATAATGAAAAAAAATAAGAAAGTATTGAAAACGATGTCTACAAAATTCGGAAAAAATTACGCTTGCTAAAAAATATGCAACTGAAACTGAAAATATTATTAACAGAAACGGTAAAAAATTAAAAAAAAAAAATCAAAGTTTTTTTTTTAAATCAAGTTAAAAAAAAAAATTGGAAACTATAAAGAGAAATTGTATCAAATTCGTAGATAAAAGTTTAAAAAAAATCAAAAGTCTTTTTTAAAAAAAAAAGTTAAAAAAAATAAGTTATACCAAAATTCTAAAAAAAACACTTGGAAAAAATGAAACCTGGAGAGGTTTAAAGAGGCAAGTCAAGTGTTGTGCCATACAGCACACACGTAGAGGTTTTGTAGTCTGAAGCCTTCCAAAAAACAAACTGTTGCGAGAGGGAAAGTGTTGCGCGTGTGCTATGTCGCACAGTAAAAAGTGGTTTGAAGAGTTTTTTGTTAAAAAAACAAATAGCAGCTTAAAGAGTTTGGCTTCTCTAGAAGTGAAGATAAATCTTGTGTACATGTCAAAGCTAGTGGGAGTATAGTCACCTTCCTGGTATTGTATGTTGATGACATACTACTCATAGGAAACGACATTTCAACTTTGCAAGAGGTTAAGTCTTGCCTTGGAAAGTGTTTCGCTATAAAGGATCTGGGAGAAGCTGCATATATTCTGGGAATAAGGATTTTGAGAAATAGAAGTAGAAGACTAATTGGACTTAGTCAAAGTATGTATTTGGATAAAGTGTTGAAACGTTTTAGCATGGAGAATTCCAATAAATGAGAGTTGCCTATCCAGCGTAATAGCAAACTGAGTGAGACTTAGAGTCCGAGTACTGAC
The DNA here is from genome assembly GCF_051521515.1 of Lactuca serriola. NCBI lineage: Eukaryota > Viridiplantae > Streptophyta > Magnoliopsida > Asterales > Asteraceae > Lactuca > Lactuca serriola. The sequence goes on along the minus strand of NC_136412.1, from coordinate 281,026,866 downwards.
GCAAAGATAGCAAAAATGAGTCGAGTTCCATATGCTTCCATCGTTGGATCGATCATGTATGTTATGACATGTACTCGCCCTGACGTGGCTTTTGCTTTTAGCATTGTTATTTGATATCAGGGAAATCCGGGTAGAGCTCATTAGATAGCGGTCAAGAACATTCTTAAGTATATGCGAAGAACTAAGGACTGGTTCCATGTGCTTAGTGGCATTGATGACTTAAGAGTTACTGGGTATAGTGACGCTAGCTTTTAGACAAACAGAGACAACTTTCGATCTTAATCTGGATGGGTGTTTACCCTTAATGGAGGAGCGGTGACTTGGAAAAGTTCCAAGTAGGAGACAGTGGTTGATTCTACCTGTGAATCAGAGTACATCGCATCAAGCGAATCATCGAAAGAGGCTATATGGTTGAAGAACTTCATCGAAGACCTCGGAGTTGTACCAGCCATAAAGGAGCCTATGGAGATTTTCTACGATAATGAAGGAGCGGTTGCCTTGACCGAGGAACCAAGAGATCATGGTAGATCGAGACATATCGATAGAAAATACCATTTCATCATAAATAGGGTAGAAAAAGGACACTTCTTCATAAAGAGGGTATCATCTAAAGAGAATCATGTTGATCCCCTCACAAACAGTCTGAGTAGGGTCAAGCACGTTTAGCATGCGAGGAGCATTGGTCTGAAGGATGATATTAGTTTTAGTGATTAGATAGATATTTAGAAACTTATAACAAATAAATGTAATTGACATTTGATGATTAAATAATGGAGATTTATTTATGAGTATTGTTTGCTATCTTTTGTCAATTGTTTATCACTGTGTTTCATATTTGCATGTTTTACTTCCCGAATAATTAGATTATTCAAATATCCACAGTCGATCATACTTTAGAAGTAAGTAATGAATTAAGGTTGTCATGAATTGAGTTGTAGATTGTCTAAGGGATTAGACATAGCAATGGTTTGCTGTAACATTCATGAGTACTTGAAAATAGGGATTTTAAGTATTGGATTAACTCACGCTCAGAGAATTACTTCATCGAATTTATCACGAGTAATTTGGAGACGATAATATCTTATAATCTTTAAACGGAGATATATGAGATGTTTTTTACGAGTTGGTTGTGCATTGATAATGTGTAAACGCATCAATAACTTGATGTTATAAAACGTATTTTTGTGCATGATTTGATGAGAAAATAGTGCAAGCATATAAGTCGAAGTTTATCTGTTCCTTTTGCCCTTAAGGGAAAAAGCGATATCTTGGGCCCCTCGATGATTTGGTGTTGACTTATGTTCCAGGCCCGGTCAGGACTTGATTGATGTATTCGATTTTAGTTCTTTTTCATTACAAATCAGAAATCAGTAAAGAAACTGTTGGACAATGAGAATTATTTTATTACATGTCATTTGTCCTCATGATATCTTGCAGAACAGAGGATTATATGATCACTTATCTTAGGACACATATCTGACTAGGTCAGAATTCGACAGAGGATTTGAGGGCTACAATTTGCTAGTCAATTTTGAAGTTATACTTGCAACTATAGTTATTAGACTTATCCAAATTGGAGGCTGTTGGATTAGGTGTCCAAGCCCATAACTATATTTGGTATGTACTTGAATTGATATTAGCTTAGTCTTTTTGGGTTGCCTTCACACTAGCAACTAGACACGATGATGTATTGAGAAAGATGAGGAATTTATTAATTTGATTAATAAATTAAAATAAATGATTTATTAATGTATTATGGAAATAATATATTAATTAGAAATCATATTATTAATTAGTAGTTAATCAGAAATTAATTTGGAATTAATTTTGGGATTAAATGTATTAATTAAATGTGTAGGGGTTGTTTGGTAATTTACTGATAGTTGAGGAAGAAGTCATACAACCCTCCTAAGAGGCTTGGATGAAAATCTTCTAGAGAGGCTCTAGAATTTTCGGTCATAGGCTATTTTATGGAAGGTTTAAGGCTTGCTTGGTCCTTAAGCAAAGCAATTAGGGTGTGTATATATATATATATATATATATATATATATATATATATATATATATATATATATATATAATTGTTAAAAGAAAAAGGAAAAAAGAAAGAGAATGTAATTTGGTCTTTCTATATGGACTAAAGACCAACAGTGAAATTCTCACAAACCATGGAGATGTAACCTATCAGATTTTAAATTTAAAGACGAAAAATAAGAATTCGACCAAACCACAGTACCATTTCTGTAATTTACTCTTTCATATTTATCATAAACCCTTGTATAGTTTTCTTAAATACCAACACTAATGAGTTATCTTAAGTTATTGACCCAAATTCAATTAATTATTTAATTAATTAATTAAAATAACTAGCATTATATATATATATATATATATATATATATATATATATATATATATATATATATATATATATATATATTAATTCCTAAAAGGTCGGTGAACAGTAATGTTTTGAAATTTTGAATTTTGCCACAAATTTCTGCCGACTTAAGAAAATTGCCACGCCATATTCTCTCACATTTTTTATACTTTTTGATTTTGGCCACACATTTTTGCCGGTTTAACATAATCGTTGCTCACTTTTTTTAATTTTACGTTTACCTCTCTTCACATCTTCTTTACCCTCTTCTTTTAACAATTGAGGGTGTGTTTCGTTAATTTTTCTCTTACTATACACATGTCGGGTATTAACTTCCTCACTTATCGTCGTGATTCACCAAAATTGGCACATCAATTCCCTTTTTTACTGAATCCAATACTTTTGCCCGAAACTCCATTCCCCCCCTTAATTCTCATTCCCACCCTCATCAAGACACCACTGCCGACCTTGCCTCCCTCAGCCCTCCTTCGACGCCGTTTCCCTCTCCGACATAGGAAATAGCCTCTTTTGTGGAGAACCAACATAGCGAATATGTTTTTCTGCTTCAAAATTTTATCAAGGTCTAAGTAATCTTATCCAACCCAGCGCCATCGGCGCATGTAATTCCTACTAGTTAATATATAAATCATATTATTTATTTAATAAATAAACTTTTTATTTATTTGCTTTATTTAGTCAATAATAAATAAGTAAATTATGTATTTATTTATTCAAATTCTTTCACCTATAAATATATTATTTATTTCACATCTTTATTTTTTTCGGCGTAACCTCATAGATTCGCATTATATTTAATAATAGGTTAGAGACGAGCGTATTACACGGGTTGACAACTTAGAAAATCAAACTACATTGATAAAATATAAAAAATATATTAATAAAATACTAAAATATGACGAAAGATAGAAATATAATTTATTTCAAATCAATTACCATATAACTTATTTCAAATTTTAAAGTTCAGTTATAATACATATCTTGATTTATTTGAATTTTAAAAACCTAATTAATAGAGAAAAATTTATGAGATTGACGCGTGTCAACTTGAGAATAAATGTTAAATTTTTAAACTGAAACTCTAAAAAAAATAACATGTGGCACACGTTTTATATATATATATATATATATATATATATATATATATATATATATATATATATATATATATATATATATACACACACTAGTCGAATCCCTGCGCGTTGCCTGTGAATATAATTATTTAATTAAAATAATAACATTTAACAAATTCTGATTTAATACTTATACATATAAAACCGATGCCAATAGCAAAACAAACTCTATAGTTAACATATTAGTTTTATTAATTTTAATAAATTTATATCATTAGTTATTTTCCTTATTAATTCATGATTTTATAGACCATTTTATGTTGTGTAAATTATATATATCAAACATATATTGATTCCTATATATAAAAAACAAAGTAGTATGAAAAAATAAATACTACAACTTTTGATGATTTTATAGAGCATTTTAAGTGTGGAAATTATATATAAAACGTATGTCAGTTTGTATATAAAACAAATAACAAATAGTATGAAAAACATTGTAGCTTTTAATAAAATAAAAACACTATAACATTATAACATTTACATCAAACAAAACTTATTAAACACTTATAAATCATTCAAAATGAATATTTAGAAATCAATATACATTTGATATATAGAAACATTGTTATAAAAAATGTGTGTTGAAATATTCATTGATACGACAAAACTTTTTTTTTCAAATCTTTCATTTGAATCACAAATCTTTTCAAACATATGATTTTTAATCAAAACTTACTTATATACTACTAATATAGCTACAATGTGTATAACAAATAAGTGGAAAATAAAAAACATTGCACATTATTAACCATAAGTTTAAAAAACTTTTGAATGTAGTGGAGAATATAAAGGCAAATTACATTAAATTTGAAATCATAATTACATTTAAACGAAAAAAGACTATTGAGTTGTAGTGAGAGTTTTAAACTCTTGATTTGTGTCAACTAATGTAATATTGATAACGTGCCTAAGCTAGCACGGGAGAGTCGCACCTGGCCAAGGAACCTGACGCACTCGTTAAGCCAGACTCGGCGCCCCTAAAGAGCAGAGCGCTCTGGAAAAAGGCTCGCGCCCGCCAGGGACGCTCCCAATACCAAGACAACGGATACAGTCAGGCGACAAGGCAAAGGATCAGGGCATTACCGCCGGAGCCAATGACAACGATTTGACAAATAGAGGCGCACAATCATCCAATGAGCGTCTCTGACCTTGTCCCCCCAAAGCGATCATATCTCGTACGGACGAACAGGGTCGTTGGGTATAAAAGGGTACGCTCACGATCTCGGCAGGTAAGCTATCCTCTCTAAGCAATATACACACATAAATTCTGATTTAATTAAAATAATAACATTTAACAAATTCTGATTTAATACTTATACATGTAAAATCGATGTCAATAGCAAAACAAACTCTATAGTTAACATATTAGTTTTATTAATTTTAATAAATTTATATCATTAGTTATTTTCCCTGTTAATTCATGATTTTATAGACCATTTTATGTTGTGTAAATTATATATATCAAACATATATTGATTCCTATATATAAAAAACAAAGTAGTATGAAAAAAGAAATACTACAACTTTTGATGATTTTATAGAGCATTTTAAGTGTGGAAATTATATATAAAATGTATGTCAGTTTGTATATAAAACAAATAACAAATAGTATGAAAAACATTGTAGCTTTTAATAAAATAAAAACACTACAACATTATAACATTTACATCAAACAAAACTTATTAAACACTTATAAATCATTCAAAATGAATATTTAGAAATCAATATACATTTGATATATAGAAACATTGTTATAAAAAATGTGTGTTGAAATATTCATTGATACGACAAAACTTTTTTTTTCAAATCTTTCATTTGAATCACAAATCTTTTCAAACATATGATTTTTAATCAAAACTTACTTATATACTACTAATATAGCTACAATGTGTATAACAAATAAGTGGAAAATAAAAAACATTGCACATTATTAACCATAAGTTTAAAAAACTTTTGAATGTAGTGGAGAATATAAAGGCAAATTATATTAAATTTGAAATCATAATTACATTTAAACGAAAAAAGACTATTGAGTTGTAGTGAGAGTTTTAAACTCTTGATTTGTGTCAACTAATGTAATATTGATAACGTGCCTAAGCTAGCACGGAAGAGTCGCACCTGGCCAAGGAACCCGACGCACTCGTTAAGCCAGGCTCAGCGCCCCTAAAGAGCAGAGCGCTCTGGAAAAAGGCCCGCGCCCTCCAGGGACGCTCCCAATACCAAGACAACGGATACAGTCAGGCAACAAGGCAAAGGATCAGGGCATTACCGCTGGAGCCAATGACAACGATTTGACAAATAGAGGCGCACAATCCTCCAATCAGCGTCTCTGACCTTGTCCCCCCAAAGCGATCCTGCCTCGTACGGACGAACAGGGTCGCTGGGTATAAAAGGGTACGCTCACGATCTCGGCAGGTAAGTTATCATCTCTAAGCAATATACACATAAAGCCTTAAACCCTAGCTAACTTGACTGTCGGAGCGTCTTTCCGGGAGCCTCCTCCCGGGAAACGGATGACGGCCCTTCTTTCTTGTGATCTTGTAGGAGCAATTCGGAACCCATCAGTGGAGCTTGAGAAAGAACCGAAGCAAGGTCACATCAAATATAAATATTAACAATTATATGTTATAAAAACAATATTATAAGTATTTATCATTGAAATAATAATTTTTATACTAAGTTGTAACTTATATTATAATAATTTTAAGTATGCGATAAGAAAAATATAAAAAATTATGTTTGAATCAAATTGAATTAAGTTTTTGATTTAAAATTATTTTAAACTATACTTATTTTTAACCAATTTGTAAATAACTTATTTGAATATTTATATTTCCTATATTATTATTATTATTATTATTATTATTATTATTATTATTATTTCAAATAACAATAATTTATTAATATAATATAGTCTATTCTTTAGTTTTATGTTATTTTAAACAATTATTACTTTTTACTAATTAAAAACTATTTATTTGAAAATTTTCATTACTATATTTAAAAAAACTATCGCTCTTTTTTATTGTATTTTCATTTTTTCCTTAAAGCTATGAAATATTGGAAGAAAATGAACGGTCCAAATAAAATGGTAATTTGAATTTCAAAGCAATAGTAATTGTTATGTATTGCGACTAATCTTAAATACAATAAGTTAAGAGTGGGTTAGGGGAGGAGGAGTGTTATAGTTGAGGTATATTTTGATCACTTATATTTTCTTATGAAAAGATTAATTTTTTATTTATTTTACTTTTCCTTTACGATAAAAAATGAATAGGAAAAAAGGAAATTGATAAATGTAATAAGATAATTTATTTTTAAAACTATAAAAACATTTAAAATTGGGTACATCCATATAAGTTTTGGTAGAGCATAAAGAATTCATTTTTATAACACACATAATTATTAGTTTTCAACAATAAAGTCATATCATATTAAAAATCATTCGTTCTAATTCGTGATTATCACCCACAATTTGGAATAATAATTATAAACTCCTCTCATCAAAATCAATTATAAAAAACTCCATCGATGTTATTTACAAAATAAACGATAGAAACTAACATAGTATATACATAACATAAAATATATGTTGAATAATGTTCTCTTGTACATAAAATATATTTTCTTAACATATAAAGAGAGAGAGAGAGAGAGAGAGAGAGAGAGAGAACATAAAGATACATACATGTTAACAAAGTTAATTGTTATAACTTATAAATAACTTGATGGTTGATTTACCAAAAGATTATGAGAAGTAATTATCAATCTCACATCATCATCTTGTGATTATAGAAAGATGCATAACACATAAACTTAAAAAATGATCTCAAGTATACCTTTACAAACATACCTAAATTTGAACATTGGTTAATGTCTAAACCTTTACATGCACCCAATTTAAGTTTACATGAATTTATATTTGGAAAAGTTGCAATTACTTTCTTACATCCATAGAACCACTTATATAACTCTTCAAACCTTACAAATATAATCTATCATTTTGTGTTGACATACATGCAATATGTAATCTACAAATTTCTTATATAGGTTAAATATTTCATTTAACTCATCAATTAAATAGCATGATTTGAAGAGTTTTAAGAGTTACAAATTATAATATTTCAATTAATCATAATTTAATTTGTATAAGTTGAATATTCTTTGGAGTTTCAAATGCATAAGGTTCAAGAAAAAATGGTCTTAGGAGTTTCAAATGCATAAGGTTCAAGGAAAATTGCTAGCTTTATAAGATATAGGCGATTGTCCGCACGATGCGCAGAAACACCTATATATTTGCAGTTTGTACAAATATATGTTTTTTTATATAGCAATAACGTTGTTGTTAAATTTGATATAATAATTCATATACTAAATTGATATAATGTATTGATTATTTTGAATTATATGATAATATATACATCTATTTTAACTGCATAATCTCAATCGTTTGAATGACTTCTACCCCCGAGTTATACATGAATAAAATGTTATTTATAGTTCTTGTTATTGTTAATTAATTTTTTAAAATTTATTTTCTTAATGTTTTAATTTTTATCATTATAATTATTTAAAATATCAAACATTGTTTTTTAATTTTAAAGGTAACAGTATAATCATTTATATAGAGTTATTTTTAACTATTATTATTGTAAGTTATTTTAAGCTACTTATTTGAAAACTTTTAACGATTATAAAAATATCTTTAGAAAATATTTTAGTTAAATTGAGATTATAATTTAGTTTTTGCATTTATCACTAAAATTTATCACTTTTAACTATTTACAAAATATTCTTTGGTTTTTTAAGTGGAACTGAAATTTATATTTAAGTTGACATTCTAATGTTATATTTAAAATAACAATTTAAGTATTTTGTCCAAACTGCTCAAAAGTTGTAGCTTTAAACTGATAATGATTTACATACAACAACATATTAAATCTAATAAATTAAGTATAATATGTTAAAAGTTAAAGACATAACTTTATAAGTAGATGTAAAGATATTATTTTAAAATTTAAATATACTATATTTATGATTACACTTTAGGTTTGATATTTATTTAACCTTATTAACCAACTTCAAATAATTATTAGAAAAACACTACAATTAATCACTTTTAACTATTTACAAAATATTCTTTGGGTTGTTTAAATTAAACTAAAATTTATATTTAAGCTGACCTTATAATGTTATATTCAAATTAAAAATTTAAGTATTTTATACAAATTGTTCCAAAATTGTATCTTTAAAATGATAATGGTTTACATTCAACAATATATTAAAACTAATAAATTAAGTATAATATGTTAAAAGTTAAAAAAATCACTTAATAAGTAGAAGTAAATATATTATTTCATTATTAAAATTTAGTTTATATGTGATTACACTTTAAGTTTGATATTTATTTAACCTTATTAACCAACTTATAATTATTATTAGAAAGAAATTGAAAAGTCATAGAAGTTTCAAATAAATGTTGTGAAAGAAAAAATCAATGGGAGTTTCAAATGAATATGGTGAAAGGAAAAATATTTCCTTTATAATATAGTATGATATATATATATATATATATATATATATATATATATATATATATATATATATATATATATATTGTTTTTTTTTTCCATATTAAATAAAACTGTCTAAGGGATCAAATTTTTTTTGTAGAAAGTCTATTAACAAAATTGTGAAGAAGTGACGAATCAAAATGGCATTCCTCAACTACATTGATATCCGAGTTTAATAATATTTAAACTGGCTTCAAAAACCAATTTTGGTCAAACCGTTTCCAATCCAATTTCAAGTAATATATTCTCTAACCGTTGTCTAAAGTTGTAAACGAAGCAACATTCAACGAACTCGTTCGACACGAAGTTCGTTTATGAACCAACACAAACAAATTTTATGTGCGCGTACTTACATGAACGAACAAAAATAGTGGCATTTCTCGTTCATAAATATTCATTTATATTAGTTCATGTCCAATTATTATATTATATCATACAACCGGTCACGGTGAAAATGAAACATCTAAGAGTCCTTAAATACTTATACCTTCTATATTTGGCAAATACATGCTAGGTATGATCAACTTATTAAAAATATTCATTATTAAGTTTTATGGTTATATATATATATATATATATATATATATATATATAACTTCTTGATGAACATAAGAAAAATGAACAAATTAATTTTATAAATGGTGAATAAGAAAAATCATTCGTTTATTTGTTCTTTGTTTGAAACTTAAAAGAACGAGTATGAAGAGACGCTTTTTCTTATTCATTGGTTCATTTACAGCCTTACCGGCAGAACATCTGATCCGGTTGACTCGGTCCATATTTGATATTTCGCCACAGTTTTGGATCGGACACCGGCCACCTCTACATTCCAACAGACAACAGGCAGAAGAAAACTGGACTGTTTGGCCCACGAGAAGCCCAAGTTATGGATCTCATTTGATGGTCAAAGCATATTGGTTTAAATACTTGAATTATTGTAGTTATAACATACTATTAAGTAATACGTAAGAAAAAAAAACTATTATATTATAATAATAACTTAATAGCCGGATAAAATGTTTTACTTTCGACACTTTTTCCTTTTTAGCTAGAAACGTAATCAAAACCAGCAAGTTTATAAGTAAATAGATTAAAATTGAACCCTTTTAAACAAAAGAATTTGATTTCTATTAACATCCTAGGTTTTATAGTTGAAATTTATGTAGAAAAACCCAGATCATTCATCGTTTTATTAAGAGAAGAGGCTTCTAAGTTCGAGTACAATGAATGGTGCATTTGAACTCTTCATATTTACTCGGCATGTTATTAAATATAATCAGAGAAAATGATCATAATAGCCGTATTTTAAAAGTTATTAACAAAAAATAATCACAAAACGGAAAATGCCTCGAATGGCCACAATTTTCGCAAACGGTCATATGTTAAAATCTCGTTCATTTTGTTGGATTTTTTTTGCCAAAAAGATGTCCTTTTGGGGGCGTTGACTACTAAAAGGTCATCATTGACTGTGAACATCTATTTAGATTTTCAGAGTTGGGCCGTTGACTGCTAAAAAGTCCCTGTTAGTGCAAAAAATCTATCTAGATTTTTGCAGTTGTTGTTAACGAAAATAAAATCTAGTTTAACTTTGAAACAGGAATGCATAATTTTTTAGGTCCAAAGTAAGCTCCTCGATTAATATTATAAAAAAAATACCAAACGTTGAACATTCATAACTATGCATACTAAGTCCTTTTGAGGAGATTTTTTTCATTATGTTTTATTTAACAAGGGCTATCAATGGATTTGGGGGTTATGAAGTTGTGTTTTGTAAGCTCCTAAGTAGGATGGTTGTGATGTTTTCAAAATTTTCAAATTACTAATTGATTAACGAAGATCTTCCTCATTCGGTTTGTTATTTATCCATATCTATGTTTTTTATGTCTAAAGACCGAAACTTTGAACTTGTAGCAGTTGGTATGATATTTTTGAAGGTACAGTTCATTTTGACTAATGATTTTGTTTAGTATTGTATTGAAACATCACTCTTTTGGCATGTAAACATACAATGTGTCTGTATGCTTGTTTAAGAAAATAATGATATTAGGAAACAAATTTGACTTTTTAAATTACTATTATAATATAAAGCAATTAACTCGCCATTATATCTAAAACAATATACATATGCGATACTAGTAATTATAATCCTTAACATAAACAGTCATAACCAGCTAATAACATTAGAAATACCCTTAAAACACCACTGTTACTACTAAAGATTACAACTTATAAACAACTATGACCAAGAACAAAACTCAAGTACAAACTAAGCATATCTCCAACTTCCTATTTTGCGTTTCAAAATGTCTTACCGACCTAACCAACTGATAATTTATCAACTAATTGTTATGACTTTTTTCATCATCAACCCAACAAATTAACCTAGACCATGTCACCAAAGAATTCTCATGTCATTTTGATTACGAAAACGTATATTTTTTTCATACAGCTAATGAATTGTCATTTCACCATGGAACTGTCATGTCGCTTAACGATGACAATTCTCTCCAAGGAATTGTCATTTCAAAGTGACATGACAATTCTCTGATGACATGACAACTCTCTAGTGAAATAAAAATTATTTGGGAGTGTAAATTTTAGTAGTCAAAATAACATAACAATTCTTTAGTGAAATAACAATTAGAGAATGTACATTTTGTGATACAACCAGTGAATTGTCATTTCACTTTAGAATTGTCATGTTACTCCACCAATCATTATGATGTATCATTTATAAATACTACATAAAACCAAATGTATGTTTTATTGTTATTATGAAAGTCCTTGGATTAAATCTATCAAATGACATATTGTGATCGTGGAAGTGAAGTGATTATAAGGACTTCAAGGACCAGAATGAAGACAATTTTATGTTTGTCCAAAAATGGTAGCCTTCTTTCATTATCCCCTATATTTCTGTTGTTAACCATACAGATTTGTCAATCGCTAACCTTAACCCACTATTTCTTAATTTCATAAGGACAACATTATGGGTTTATTTTCTGTGTTGATGATGAAAAGGGTCATATAACAATTCGTTGATAAATTATCAGTTGTTTAGGTTGGTAAGACATCCTGAAATGCAAAATCAGGAGTTGAATATATGCTTAGTTTGGGTTCTGTTATCGGCCATAATTGTTTACAAGTTGTGACCTTTAGTAGCATCGATTGTGTTTTTTAAGTATATTGTTAATTTTATTAGTTGGTTAAGATTCTTAATGTTAGGGATTATGATTACTAATATGGTATGTTTATGTTGTTTTCGTCTTTTCAATATTATGGCGAGATATATGCTTTATATTATAATAGTAAATTTAAAAGCCAAATTTGTTTCCTAATATCATTACTTTTCTAAACAATCATCAGTCAAAATTTCGGTCAAAACATTAAAAACATAGATAAGGATAACTAACTAGCACGAAGGAGTATATTTACATTCAAATTAAGCAAAAAGAAGTTGGGGGAAAACAGAGCATTTACATTCGAAATGTAGGCATGGAAAATCAAACATCTAAAGATGTTTCCTTTCCACTTACTACTTGTACCCACAACAAAGATTAAAGCATATCCATGAAAACCCAAAACACAAAAAAAATAAAAATAAAAATAAAAAATAAAAAAGACCCTTTTCATCTTCATGTGTCCCTCATAAGTCATACCCCCCTTATTTGGTTCTTGCTCTTCTCCATTGACCTTGGAGCTGCAATTATCAACAACCAATTCAATTGGTCAATAATACTCTAAATCAAATATGAATGAATGAATCTTTAATTCTTAACATATTACATACCTAGCCCAATTGCTTCTGACCCTTTCATGATCCTTAATCGCTTGCATGAGTCTATAAACATCCTGTAAAACAAACAAACAAACTACTATGAGCCCTTTCAAAAGTTATTGAGCCATTTTACTACTTTCACCCTATGTTTCTATTACAAAAGCTTTGCTAATTGACAACTAAAGGAAGAACAAGAACAAGAACTTACTCCCAAGGGACATCACCAACAAGCATCCAATCACCATCTTTGTCTTCATAAGTCAATACACTTTCATTGTGATGTAAAAGATCCTTGAGGTTACTTTCACAAAGACCTTCTTGCCCTCGTAGTCCATTAGAAGTACATTGACCTAATTCACAACACAAGCTAAACATCAACATAGAATTACCATTATGAAAAACAAATTGGATCTTCACAAAAGGTACAAGACACTTGAGAGAGAGAGAGAGAGAGAGAGAGAGAGAGAGAAAGTATACCAAGGGTAAAACGGTCAAACATTTTCTCAAGAGCCTTTGAAAGTTGGGAGTAATTTTTGCAAGTCTTGAGGTCGACCTTCCTTAAATATGGAGCACCATCCATGCTAACCTTCACATAAAGGCATCCCAAATTCTCTTCTGCAGCATTAGCATCGTCATTCTTGGAGAGGTTCGCTGTCATGGTGTTCTTCCTAAAAGATCGAATTGGTGGCCATCCTACCACCTGAGCCCTGTTATATAATCCAAACAAACTGTTTTTAAGACCAATTCATTTCATACACATTCATAAGAACATAACATCAATAAATAAATCCAAACCAGAAAACATTCCACATGCGCAAACACCCTGTAAAAATGTCGAGATGAACAACCCCACTTGATAAAAAGAGGATACAAAACAACCCTAAAATGGTTTGATTTGAATAGTTACCCTAAAAAACCACATGTCGCTTTCTATGAACCAAGAAAAAAGCATAAGAACATACAGTAAAAAAAACAAATCAGAAACTACTTAATTTTCAACATTTTAGTTGTAAATGGTAAAAGGGGTTGGATTAAAAGTTACTTGGAAGAAGGGGGAGTTCTGCTTCTGCCATTTTCAGTAGTAACAGAAGCTTTCTTCTTTTCTTCAAGAGGAAGAGGACTTGGTTGCTGTGTTTGTTTACTCTCTTTACCGGAATTAATCCCAAAAAGAACAGAAGTAGTAGAACAAGAACCCTTCACAGAATCACCTTCATATCCGCCGTTGAAACCCCATTTGCAAGAACCATCAAAATTAACATCAGAAAACCCTCTTTTAGCTCCTGACACGAAGTTCTTCACAGGGCTATTTTTGCAGGCGTTTTCCTCCAAATCTTGACCTAAACCAGGTAATCCTAGTCGCAATTCAGTGGCTTTGAGGTTAAGAGCATTGTTCTTGTCACTTTCGGATGAATGATTGGAAGATTCGGATGCTTTTTCCATTGAAGAAGGTTCTGATAACCCTATGTAATCATGTTCGAGTGGCACAGACATCACTGTTGACTAAAATCTTGTAAAATGAGAGGATCAATTGAAGAAAGTTTGAAATTGTGGAAATGGGTGGAAAGTGACTGAAGGTACAAAAAGGAAGCGGAGGAGAATGGAGGGTCTTTGTTAGACCTGTGCAGAAATGAAACTCCTTCGGTATTCGAGTTGCCCTTTTATCTTTGGTATATTCACTAAAATAATTAAAATACGGATAATGTTCTTTCTATAAATATCATTAAAAATAATATGATTTTTATTAACAAATATCTCAAAATTTACAAAATTACTTGACAAATGACTCCAATGAAAATTTGCAGAAGCTTTTTTTTCATTTAACTCCACCGTTTTAGGTTATATTTGATGTCATGTGTAACTTATTTTTTAACTTTTTTAGATTACTAATTGATAAGTTGGTTTTCTTATTTTAAATCTATTCGATATAACTTTTCAACTAATGTAGAGTTTAATCACTAAAAAGAAATGTAATTTAATTATTTATATAAAAAACTAGGTGTGAAACTCGTATATTATACGAGTTGACTTAAAAAAGATTAAACATTAAAGTGTAAACACAAAATATTTTTTAATGTACAACTTTAAAATAAAAAAAAATAAACGTATTTATTGCAATTTAATATCATATATATAATATTTAATACTTTATATATATATATATATATATATATATATATATATATATATATATATATATATATATATAAGCATATGACTTTAATTTTAAAAATTGAAACAAACCAAAAATTGACAAGTGGATAATATTTCTTTCAAAAATACCACAAAATGATAAGTGTCAAAACTAATGAGAGATTGACATGTGGCAAAAAAACATTCATTTATTAAGAAGGATTATAGAATTTTTAAAAATTCTCTCATATATCATTTATTAATTAACTATAACAACTATTTTTATATGTCTTTATTTTATATTTTTCAAGTAGCCTATCAAGTAGTTTTTACCAAACGTTATTTTTCATTAGCTATTAATTATTTTTTCGGCTCTTAGTTACTTTTTCAGCTATCAGTTAACTTTCAACAGCAGACTAGTTTTGCTTCTTAAACTTGGTCACAATAAAATCGAACTATTTGATCGTTTAACCACTAAATTAATAGTTGTGTTCAAATCAAAGGATTAATGGTATGATCATGATGCTAGTCATATTAGGAATTAGTGAATAATGAATAAATATTGATTGCACTCAGTAGTTATCCAGTGTTTTGAGATGAAATCTAGCATAAACCAAAGTACCTAAAGAGATTTGTCTTCAGTCAGTTTATCGAGATTTGTTGTTTAATTGTTTATTTGATATTTAATTCCATAAAACCGTTCTTACTGTTTTTGTGTGTTTAGTGTAACTTATAATCAAAAACTGTAAATTAATTCACCATCGTTTCCCTTGTGTTCGACACCTAGTCTTACTACAACTATACTATTGCACGATTAGGTACACTATCTAGTGTTTATTAGTCTGGTTGCCATAAAATTAGTTTTAGAAAATTAAAACTTGAGTAATTAGAATATAGGGTTTAGATCATTTTTGGTCACTTAACTTTTGGTTTTGTGCTTATTTGGTCACTTAACTCTTTTTAAGTTTTAAAAGGTCATCAAATTTTTTGTTTTGTGCTCATTTAGTCACTTAACTTTTTGTGTGATCATTAAACTTTTGGATTTGTGCTCATTTAGTCACTTAACTTTTTGTGTGATCACTAAACTTTTGGATTTGTGCTCATTTAGTCCCCTAACTTTTAAAATTGTGCTCATTTAGTCACTAAACTTTTAAAAAGTTAGGTGACCACTGTAACACCGTGAAAATTTACAACCAATTTAAACTTTTCAAAAACAACCCATATTCATTAAGTTATTACAAAAAGGTTTTCAATTCATTTATTATCAGAGTATCCCAGAAACATCAACATAAAACTGAGGATCGGTACGATCACGCCTTCGCCTTGCCACGGTCTCCTAAGGTACCTGAAACAATACACTGAAACTGTAAGCCCGAAAGCTTAGTGAGTTACACCCAAAATACCAACCACAATACCATACACATATCATATCATAAACAGAACAACCATGCATATCGAGTCTATAGTGTGACTGGTCCGCCTGCACCAGGCCTTCAGTCCACCGGTCCACTCTCTCTCTCTGAGTCTACAGTGTGACTGGTCCGCCCGCACCGGGCCTTCAGTCCACCGGGTCCACTCTCTCTCCGAGTCTATAGTGTGACTGGTCCGCCCGCACCGGGCCTTCAGTCCATCTGGTCAACTCTCCGAGTCTACAGTATGACTGGTCCGCCCGCACCGGGCCTTCAGTCTATCTGGTCCACTCTCTGAGCCTCGGTACGTCTGGTCCACCCTCTTGGGGCCTTTAGCCTATTCGGACCGCTCGACGGGCCTTCGGTCTAACCGGTCTGCCCTGGGTATGTTGGCCTACAGCACAAAGCAGGACTCGCCTCAACCCAACCCCAGTCCAACAACCATGTGCACATAAACATATAATCATATAACAATTCACGTCTAATCAAACCAATCTAGCAGATCATATATCATAACAACATCCTAACCAGGATACCGACCTAACCGGTCACTAACATAGCACCATCCTATATACCAGGATACCGACCTTAACCAGGTCTCTAACATACACCATCCTAATAACCAGGATACAGAAATAGCAAGCAATAACATATCAAATAGATACCCAGATTTCAATCTGATAAAGGGTCGGCCTTGGTGCCTTAGACCCTGTTGATATAGTGAGGATAACTCACCTGTAACTGTCAGCTGAAGAAATAAGATCACGCTGCTCCAATCATGGACACGAACCCCCCACTGGTCAACACCAAATCATTGAACTCATTAAATGCCAAAAATTACCAAAATACCCCTGGAAGTTAACTGGTCAACCCTTGGTTAAGGTCAAAGTCCTCAGTCAAAGTCAACCTTCCTGTGTGACTCTACCCGCCGAGTCACCCCGTTGACTCGTCGAGTCCCTATACTCAGAAACTCCCAATCCACGACTCAACTCGTCGAGTCGCCCCAAGACTCGCCGAGTCCAACAAACTCTAAGTCCATTCATGCTCAACTCACCGAGTCATCCTTCGACTCACCGATTCACAGCTCAACCAGAAAAGGTTAGGACTCCACGACCAGACTCGCCGAGTACAAGAACAGACTCGCCGAGTCCAAGGCAATCTTCAACAGACTCACCGAGTTGTTCATCCAACTCGTCGAGTTTCTGCCTATCTTCATCCAACTCGCCGAGTCCACCCATGCGACTCGCCGAGTATCTCCAGTTCTTAACCCATGCAGTGGTTTTCCAAGCCATGCAGGGGTTCCAATCTATAGATCTACTCCTCTTCAGACCCTCCATCATGTAAAGTGGCAACCTTTACGTGAATCCCAAGATATCTAAGCCTAAAACGCTCTAGGGCTAGGGTTTGGGACAAAGGAACTTCACCAAAAACTCATGGGCATAGACTTTATTGCTTCTTGGATCATTACCGGCCTAGATCTGAGGTAGCATCCTCAGATCTAACTCCAAACTCGAGATGGACCTTATTTATGCCCCAAAACCCCACAAATGATAGATCTAGATGCACAAAAGCTTCAAGAATAGATTATTACCTCCAATACAAGCTTCCACTGGATTAGATCTCGGATCTAAGTCCTTCCCTTGCTGTAATCCCCTTGCTCTTCAAGTTCTCTTTCAAGATCCCCCTTCCAAAGTGTAACACCCAAGATCAGAAAGGCCAAGAAAAGGAAAGAAACTCTAAGTCAAGGAGTGGACTCGTCGAGCCCAGAGAGGAACTCGACGAGTCGGAGCGGGATCCGGGGGATCGAGTAAGTGACCAACTCGGCGAGTCGGCTCGTGAATTTGGCGAGTTGGATCTGAACGAGGAAAACCCTAAATCCGGGACTTGGAGCCTATTTAAACGTCTCATTCTCCTCCCTAGGGTTCCTTTACTGCCTCTCTACCCCAGAACACCAAACCCTAGCCACCATATCCGTTTTTGAGCTAGATCTTGCCTTGAAGAGTGCATTAAAGCTTGGAGAAGGAAGAAAGGCCTTGGAGGTGCAAGAAGGGACTGTAGATCCGGGATTGAGAAGACATTTCAGACCAACTAGAGGTAATAAGTTGTTACTTGGACTCCCTTTTGCACCTAGATCTATTCTTATGTGTGAGTTTTGGACATTTTTGGCATGATAAGTAACCATTTCGAGCTAGAGGTCCAGATCTGAGGTTGCTACCTCAGATCCATGCTTGTTTTGGTCTAGAATCCCCTAAAGTATCAGCCCTTGGTATGTTGGAGAAGTATGTTTGCCATAAACCCTAGTTTGAATGTGTTTTGAGCCTAGATCTCTTTACCTACACATAAAGTTTGCCACTTTACGTGAGGAATAGGCCTTAGAAGTATGGATCTATGAGTTGGAACCCCTGTTTGGCTCAAAAAGCCACTGCATGGATTAAGAGCTGTAGCGACTCGGCAAGTCACATGGGTGAACTCGGCGAGTAGTATGAAGATGAGGAGGAACTCGACGAGTGGGATGAACAACTCGTCGAGTCGGATGAAGTTAGGCATGAACTCGGCGAGTTGGAAGAACAACTCGACGAGTTGGTTGAAGATTTCCTTGGGCTCGACGAGTCTACTATTGGACTCGGCGAGTCAGGTCGCGAAACCCCAAACCTTTCGAGTTGAGACTCGAATCAGTGAGTCGGGTGGTGACTCAGCGAGTTGGACAGGACAGGACACGGAAATAGTTGGACTCGGCGAGTCATGGACTGACTCGGCGAGTCGAGTCGCGAATAGAAAGACCCTGAGCATATGAACTCGGCGAGTCATTAGGAGGACTCGGCGAGTAGGGTTGACCTGGAAGGTTGACTTTGACCAGGATTTTGACTTTGACCAGAGTTGACTTAGTTGACTGTCAGACTAAGTGTCATGTTGATATTGGTAGCCCGGAGAGCTAGAGGAGCAACAGCTCAGGGGATTGACGAGTAGCAGCCAGAGGATTATCAGCAGAGCTCAGCAGTTCAGGTGAGTTTCCTTCCAGTAGGAACGGGTCTAAGGCCACAATGCCGGCTCGTTTAGCTAGCAGGAGTTTTCGGATTTTGATCTGATGCAGTAGTTAGTATGTTTGATGCCTTTGTGGCTCAGACAGGATTTATGTGTTATGTGTTCCGGGCTACGGCCCGATGCAGTATGCAGTATATGTGAGTTCATGCTAGTTGATATGTTTATGTTATGTGATGTTCAGTCAGTTTCCGGACTTCGGTCCGATGCAGGGGGGCAAGGCCCCAGTTAGTCCGGACTTCGGTCCGATGCAGGGGACAAGGTCCCAGTCAGTTTCCGGACTTCGGTCCGATGCAGGGGGCAAGGCCCCAGTTAGTCCGGACTTCGGTCCGATGCAGGGGACAAGGTCCCAGTCAGTTTCCGGACTTCGGTCCGATGCAGGGGGCAAGGCCCCAATTAGTCCGGACCTCGGTCTGATGCAGTGGGCAAGGCCCAGTATGTGCTTTATATGTTATTGCATGGTATGTGGTAGATTGGGGGAGCTCACTAAGCTTCGTGCTTACGGTTTTCAGTTTTGGTTTCAGGTACTCAGTTTTCAAAAGAGGAGCTCGGGAAGATTGCAGTGCACACACCATAGTCAGTTAGCCTGGGAATGTTTGACTCTGATAATGAGATTATGTTTTGAATTTAATACTCGAAAGTTATGTTATGACTTATGATACGTTTTTACCTGGTTTTAGTAATGTTATAAAAAGAAAATTTTTAGTTAGGATTTTTGGGTCGTTACACAAAGCTTCAATCTCTCTATCAATGGTGATCCACTCGATTTCTAGGGTTTGTATGCTCTCAAGGGTGGTAAGGAGGCTGAAGAAAGGATATTATGTTATTTATATAGGGCACAACCCCCGGATTAGGGTTTTTCTCATCCCAGCACCAACTCGTCGAGTCCAACTGCCAACTCGCCGAGTCGGTCACTTAACACGTGACCAGAACCGCGACTCGACTCGCCGAGTTCATCCATCGACTCGCCGAGTCGACCTTCCTTATTTACACTAAGAACCCTAAACTTGCACTTCTAAACTCGGGGTGTTACAACCACAAATAAAATTTAAGTGACTAAATGAGCACAAAGCTAAAAGTTTGATGAGCTTTTAAAACTTAAAAAGAGTTAAGTGACCAAATGAACACAAAACTAAAAGTTAAGTGACCAAAAATGACCGAAACCCTAAAATATATACATAAAAACACTCATTAAGGTTTTTGTGCCGTTGTCGGGGAATGATTTTCAATTGATTTGGTTTGTTTAATTATTCGTTATTTGTTTTTAATTTTTTGTTTATTTTTATTTTTATTTTTATTTTTGTTGATATCATGTCACTTCCCGGGAAGATTTTTTGTTGTTATTTGTAGGAATTCATGATCATACGCATTTTCCTTGGTTTATCTTTTTGCATAGGTTTCGACTTTGCAAACGATTAGGTAATTTTTGACTTGTTTAGTCTACTACTTTAGTGATTTATCCAACTCAGTCCATGAGGTGTAGTATAGCAAGACGTGTCGCAGTGGTTAAGTGGAAGACCGAACTCTTGCTGCACTTGACTAGTTGGCCATTTTTGTTCTACTTATTAGTTAATGGTTCATAAAAACCAAAGGAGATAGCCTAGCAGGTCACGAATGTTTTTGATTTCACAAACTATTTTTTGCATGCAAATGATTTAATCAACAATTGTGGCATGATTGCGAGGAAGACAAGTGATCGTGATATCCTTTTTAGTTATTTTGGTTTGTTAGTTTTATATTTAAATTATTTTGGTGTGCTTTTACTTTTATTTTTATTCTTATTTTTATTTTTATTTTTATTTTGTTTTCCATGTTGATGCTCTTTGTTGTTTTAGACCTTTGCAAACTTTTTGCCCTTCGGATGCCTTCAACAATTTCAGCAATTTGGATCGAATGTTGATTTGTCACGAGAGAAAAAGGCGAGAGAATCTGAAGTTGAATATTGAGACCAACGATTTTTAATAAGTGTGGGATTTCCACTTGATGAATAGAAGATTTTTGAAGGAATTTTACATAAAGAAAAGGTCAGGAATGGTCCTAAGCCTTTAAGAAGAAAAGATGCATTATTTTAGTTCTTAAAAACATTCTGAGAAGTCACCACGACGTGGCCATCATCACCACGTCGTTGCATTTGCTATTATCACGACTGCATCAGACCTGTTACCACGACGTGGCAACACTAAACCACGTTGTGGCGTTCTTATATTTCGCGATCATGATGAAGTATTTCTCGACACCACGACGTGGCATTGCTTTCCCACGTCATGGCCCACATTCAGCACACTTCTAGAAGTCAGTGTTATTGGTTTTATTTTCTGGCACATTCAAAAGCAGCAATTCCAATTTCTAGTCTTCAGCAAAATTTTAAGCAACTTTTAGCAGCCCCATTCGATCTCGCCACTACTACTTTAGGGGAGTTTGTTCCTTTTTCTCCCTCTTAATATTTATGTTCTTTAATTATTTATGCATGCAATGGGGACACTGCATGAATTAAGTGTGGGGTGGGGGTTGAAAGCTAAAAAGAAGTTTCAAGATTAATTGACATTATTAGATTGGAAATTTTTTAAAAATAATAATAATAATAAAGACTTGTAAAAATAGTATAAAATTGAATCTAGTTAAAAAAATGTTGTATTATTGTGTTGAGACATAGGTTGCTAGTGTTTTGTGGGACGATCCGATGCAAGTCTCAATGTTTATGTGAGCCAGAATATGTTATATTGTATTTGTGGCTTCCCTGTCCTATTGAAATCATGGGACAAAAACATGAACTTTCATAGTTTGAGGGATATAATATGTTTAGCATCGTGTACCAGAAATATATCCAGGAGAGCTTATGTAGTCATTGCATCCAAACTAATGTGTTTAGCCAATAGGGGTTGAAGAATAAGTTCTCTTGCTTAAGCATAAATTTTTCTCTAGGTTTTTAAATTGTGTGAAAAAGTGAGATGTTTAAAAAAAGAAAAAAGAAAGAAAGAAAGAAAAAGAAAGAAAAAAAGAGAAATGTCGAGTAAATAAAAGCTTACAAACGCTAAAGACTTAAGATATTGAAGAATGAAGCGAAATTGCCAAAAGTCAATTGAGTATTTTATTTTATTGTAAATTTTCTTTCTAGGTTATTTTTCTATATGTATGTTTAGGAGCTTAATCAAAAATTATATTGAGGTTAAGAAAGATTTATGAGGATATATTTGGAGGGATGCATAAAATGAATGTTGTTCAAAATAAGTGGGGGTGTTTATGAGGATTGTAAGTATTTAGGATTGGAGAAGTTTATAAGAATTAGACACAAATACATACATTGCGGTCTTGATGTAATGGAGAAGTGTAAAAAGGATTGTCTTGTGTGATATTGGTGGCTAGGGTTTTGATGTGATGGTATGATAATATTAAAATCAGTTTTGCTTGGGGGCAATCAAAAGAATAGTGTGGAAATGTTCAATTACAGTTAAAATGGGAGTTGGAATGTAAAAGGATGAGAAATGAGCTAAAAAGACAAAAAAATGATGTTGTTGGACAACTTGACCCCTTTGTCAGTGTTTTGACTATATCTCATGACTCGTAACTCGGATTGATGAGATTCAAATTTTTATAAAAAACTAGACAAAATTTTAGAGGACTTTGTGTTTTGAGAAAATGTTGATTCTCAATCTCTAAGGCGTGGTGATCACCACCACGACGTGGTAAAGGGAAACTTCGCAATCGTTGACTGAATTGGAGAATACAGGATATCCATAAAGACCACGACATTGTGGCTATCAACCACACCGTGGTGACGTTAAAAGCTATAAATAGAGTCAAAAGTTACCCTTAATGGCATATCTTCAACCCTAATTCGTACCTTGCAAAAATAAACCTCAAAGAAGCCGTTTAGAGGGTCTCAAAGGCGATTAGAGGGTCGTTAAGCTGATATGAATCGAAGATCTGAAGGATTAGAGAGCGGATTCATGACAGAAATCTTTTGGTTTGTTGTTCTGATCATGATTAGCATTCCAATGTGATTCCATATGTGTTTACTTTCTGATTTGGGTATTAAAACCCTTTTGCTTTGTGTTTATGACTAGATGAATCTTTGAGATTATGGATTAATTGCTATTTGGATTGTTATTTATTATTTAATTTATTTTGTCAAGTTTGATTGCAAGATCCATATGTGTTAAATATTTTTACTTTATTCCTTATTGTTGAATTAATAAAGTTTTGATGATCCTTCTGACTGTGTTAATTTGAATCATAGTTGTCCATGATCATTGATAATTATGAATAGAGATAGATTGCAAGATCCATATGTGTTAAAGATTGTTACTTTATTTATTACCTTCCTACCAATTTTTTACCGCATATTATATATATATATATATATATATATATATATATATATATATATATGTGTGTGTGTGTATGTGTGTGTGTGTGAGGTCAAGCCTTTGAATCTAATGATGTAAAACAGTCATGTCGACTTAATTAGCGCCAATGTCTCATATAAAAAACGTGAAGTTATTTTTTATCAGTGTGTTATGTATATAGTATGTAATCTCTTGTAACTATAGTTTGTACATAGTTACTTAATGGATCCGATATCTTAGTTATATCGGCTATACTCTATTATTATAGTAGATTATGTGATATCCCTGGTTTGTAAAGATTCACATCATATCTACTTGTCTTTATATATTAGGTTTCTGATTATTGGTTGATCATAGAACCCTAGAGCTTTGTGTTTGTTTTCTTTGTGAGAACATATTCTTAGTGAATACCTCTGTGTTAATTCTTTTGTGTTCTTGTTTTTTGTTAATTGATATCAATCAAGGAACCTACAATTGGTATCAGAGCGGGTTGCTTATATCATTCAACTATGTGTATCTCTTCTTCTTCAAACCCTACTAAAACCACTTCCGATAACAAAATTTCATAGTTTGATAACTTTACCGTGCGGAAATCAATGGCAATGATGGTTCTTGAAACTATGGACTACTCAATGATCGATATTGTTAAAACGTTCCTCAGGTTCCTACGTACCAACCCATGAAGGATAACTTCAAAGAAGGTGGTCTAGTAGAGAAACTTGTTCATGAATTCAATGATATTGTTAAAACGGTCCTCAGGTTCCTACATACACCATTCATTTACAAGAATAAGAAACATATACATACTATTACTTTTCGGTACAAAGTACACCATTCATTTACAAGAACAAGAAACATATACATACTATACGAAAACAAGTTAACTAGAATGTGATATACTTCTTCATGGTACTTAGCAACATTTCTTGCTAAGTCATGTTTTATAACTAGAGTCTCATGGAGGGAGATCACGAGTATGTGTATAGATCTATACGGGACTGACAATTCGACCCACACCTTGCTGTTAGCTACAGTTGGGACCGACAGGTCTACGGGTGACAAATGTCATCTCTTTTCAACACCTGAAGAACGTCGTGTTTTATACTAGTAAATTTAGTATGGTTATAACCTCATTCACATTAAGCATTACTAAACAATTTGGTTTACAAGACAAATATTTCTTTAGTGGTTTTATTTTAAACAAAACTACTAAAAGATATTATCTTCCATTCCATACATACAGTGATGTTCATGCATGAACAAGGCATACTATTTTTCTAGTAAAGATAACTTACAAAAATGGAAAACATACAATTATACTATCTCAAGTACAGACATATATTTATACTATTTCAAGAGAACAAAACATACAAACGGTACTAGGTCTTGGGTAAAAGACTACTTTTCATTTTAAGTAGAAAATATAGGATTTTCTGGGAAGTATACTAACATTTTCATGAAACAAATACAAACATTAGACACTAAATACTTATGGACTCACCAACTTAAATGTTGATACTCTCTTTCAAACTAACTTGTATTCTCAGGGAACCAGTAGATAGGCACACTAGCACATGTTTTGAGAAGACGGAGCATGTTCAAGACTCGTCTTTTATTTTTTGCTATACATTTTTGGTGTCATACAACTATACAAAGAACACACATGTATTAACTATTTTATTAATGCAATGGATGTTGTTGCTTGTTTTACTATTGTGCATTGTTATGATATTGTGCATGACGTCCTCCGCCCCGAATGTTTCCGCCATCTCGGTTTGGGGGTGTAACATAATCTCTCGTTGACAAACACTACAAAACTAGCACTGACGGTTTCACTATTTGTACTACCCGTCTAACTGCTTTAGATCCTACTATTAGAAACTCTACTTTTGACATTCTTACCCTAACCACTGAAATGTATCTTAAGTTTCCCATATCTAATGGAGAAATTCACTCCACACATGAGACACTTAGTGAGTTCCCAGGATGTATTATTGGCTGTCATGACACTGATAATATGCATTCCTCTGACACTAATGAATCTTTGTGTACATCAGCATCTCAGGCCCAGTCCATAACCTATCACTCAGACAAATCCTATGTTTCATATCTGTTAAATTTTTTATGAAAAAGTTACAACTCTTTGGACACCTAAATTTTTGATAAGTGTTAACAAAAACAAAAAAAACATGGAATAAGGGCATGTCACCGTTGTAGAGATCCTTCTCATAAAATCAGTAAGTGTAGCTTTGGTGAGGAAACTAAGAGAGTTGACAATCTTCGTTTAATAAATGATAAATGGATCAAAAAGGACAACTCTCTAAACTGTCTTCTAGTTGCTTTTTGTGATGTTTTTTATTTAACGAAAAGACCAATTGAAAAATGGGTCAGTGTGTCCTAATTTGTTTCTTATCACTAAAAGGTAATGAGCATTTTTGGTATCTGGATAGTGGATACTCCAGGCACGTGACATGTTGTAAGTCTCTCCTGAGTGATTTTGTTGAAAAGGATGGCTATATAGTGACGTTTGGAGTCAACAACAAAGGAAGAACTGAAGGGTTTGGATCGATTCAGTACAAGACTATCAAATTCAAGGAAGTTTCTTATGTCAAAGGCATACGACGTAATCTTATATCTATCAGTCAACTTTGTGAAACATGCTACAAGGTATACTTCTACGAGAATGAGGTAAACATCATTGACTCAAAGAATTCAATCTTGGTTTCCTGCCATTAGGAAAAATGACATTTATGTGCTTGATTTGTTTGTTGCTTCTTAGAAGTTTATTGCTTTGTGTTTCCAGTACTTTATGTTGCTTTCAAATATACAAAAAGAAAAAAAGTTATTTTCTTTAAGAACTAAATTCAAGATTTCATTTTCTTTTACCAAAGGAGTATACATTGCTTATATATCTCTCTCTTATAAATCACTCGTGTTTTCTTTTCTCGTAATCCTTAAATCTTAGGATCATCAATCTTCAGAATTTGATGTTGACATGCATCCTTCCTCCTAAAACAAAAGACTAGCTCGTTAACGTTACACATAATTTATTGCAAGATCTTATCATTAAGATTGGTCTCATAAACCATTCTCAATGGATCTACATCTTTTCTTCAACACCTGTATCGTTCAGTATAAAGTTGATGGATAGGGTGATAGGCACTGAGTGTCTTACTGATGACACAAGATAAGAAAGAACAGTGTCTGGATAGAAAGTTTCGAATGCTCTGACATGGTCAAGTGAAGATAATGAGCGTGGAACGTCTAATTTCTATATATTCCTCGCCGCTACACCAACCCCATCTGAGATCCAAAGGATTCATTTCCAAAACAATGACTCTTGTCTCTCATTATGAAGTTCATTGTGCTTTGTTCCTTCGATTCTTCTCCTACTGACTTTCATAACTCGAAGGTTACAAAGATTAGAACCTTTTAACTTGTTGGTTACAAAGAATGTATTACTTCAGATCCTTCTCCTTGTGAATAATATGAAGCTTGGAATCCATCAAAATAATCTCATATTCGATGGATAAGAACATCTCTTTCTCTTTATTTATGTTTAAAAATCCTTGATTGTTTCGAGATGAGAAATGAGTGCTAATTTGTCTCTCTTTTATAGACTGAATTTGGTGTGGTAGGTTTCTTGAAAAAGGGAAGCACTTTATGATCATTAAATTCAAAAGATACACCATATCGAGCCTTTATGATCATTAACTATTTCTTTTTGTTTTTATTATTACTTTTGTACCGTAGCATATCAAAAGTATTTAATGGTGAATCGATGATTCTAGACTATAACCTTAAACATAACTCTATGATAATAGGAGTTGAACCACTCATTAGTGATGGGTTATACATTGTCTATGATTCACACTGATTACACCTTAGTGTAACTGAGACATTCTATTCTCTCACAATTTATTCTATCCTAAAACCTTGATGATTCACTATAGGATACCTTACATTGATAAAAGTTTGCAATTCCTTGTCGATGGTTAAGCTATGTACCATAGTTTATCACACGCACCGACCCCTTTTTGCCCTATTTTCTTCTTTAAAGTCATATGATTCAGCGTATGATACCAGACGCTGATGAGGACTTGAAAATTTTATGCTGATGGGTATACCATGTACCATGGTATATTACACACACCTACCCATTATTTCCCTATAAAGCTTCTAATAAAGAGTTTTATGATTCTCTGTAAAATCCATACACTGATAAAAAATCGATATTCTATGTAGATGGGTACATTCCATACCGTAATGTACTACACACATCATATCGTTCTCCCCCAAATTATTCTTCTAATAAAAGTGGTACATGATTTAGCATAAAGAACCATTCACTGATGACACCTCACAACATTGTGTAAATGATCATCTGTTGCTACAACACAGTAGTGTAATACACCATAATCCCTCCTATCCTTTTGTTTTATATTTCATACATTGATTTTGAATCTATTGTTTTGTCACTGATGATTATTGCTCTCCGAATGCATATTTTAGGTCAACTTACTGGTCTTCTCAGAAGCTTGTTCTAAAACGATAACTTTTTAAATTTGGGGGATATGCGTCATTCCTAGATAATTATGAGATTTGGGGTGAATTATTCTCTCTCTTATGATTACTTCTCAATGGTGATCCTTGAGATTTATAAGGGGCCTTGTGTCATCATAATCACATTACACTTCCATTGTGATCAAAATCTGTCGTCTATCTTCAATCACAAGAACCCTACTCGCAATGGCTCCTTCATCTATTCTCTACAGATATACTCCCACACCAAATGCCATCAAAGCTGTTAGAACTCTTGATACTCCTATATTCAACATGTCCAACAATGTCGCATTCTCCCTTGAAATCCCTAAAATACAAAAACAAGGTATTTGAAGATTTTGTGGCTTACCTTACAACATGTATACTTCACTATGCTCTTGCTAATGTTTTTGATTCCTTTCGTCCACATCATGTATATGAGTTCTACTATATATCTGCTTCTGATGATGTTGAAGTGATCATTGGCACAATCAATGATGGAAATTTCATGCTTTCAATAATTATATGTGATATTCGAAGAACTTTACCACTTCCGATTTGTGATGAATATTTTCGTCTTCCTATTCTAGATGAATGTCGTGGTATTCAAGTAGATTTGGGATATGATTTTATGAAAGAAAAGAACTATAATGTTTATATATTCATCTTCCCACTACTTGGAAAATTATCACTGGAGTTCTTGGCAAATGTCTCACTAACAAAGTTATAATCCTTGATTAAATGAAGTCCTTTATTAAGAATAAACAACTTGACTTTGCTCAGCTGATATTTGTCTAATGGATGAGATTATCAAAGGTAGTAAAAGGTCCACACATATCCCATATCCTACATAGTTTGCACTCATTCTACAATATATCGGAACTATTTATGATGATGATCAAGCTGCATATTGGATTCATTCCTTCACCTTATACAAGTTTTTCAATAAAGAACCTAGTGGAACATTACAAAGGGTATGCAGAAGTGGATTAACGCTCCATACGAGTGTGAGAAAATTCCATATGTTGCACATACTGCTCTCTTAGAAAATGAATTAATGAGGAATGAAACTCACTTAGTGTCGAACTAAAACACTAAAGAAGATTCACAAGTTGACATTGAGTGTCTCTCTCAATCTGATAAAGATGTTAACACTACCAATAAAAACTTAAATGCTGGCAGTAGTTACGAGTACAATAGACAGGATACGGAAATGATTCATGTTTTGAAGCTCAAGAAAATCAATCAATCTTACAAGATTTCAATGCAGTTGAATCAATTCGACTAAACAAACATATTCGCTTGAATCTTCTTCATCTGCTGAAGAAAAAGAAGAGTTCGTTCCTGAAACTCCTCCAGGTCAACAAGGTAATGACGTTGAAACTGATTATATCTCCGAGACTCCTATACATGATGTGACATCCCCAATTTTCACGGCCAGAAAAGACCGATTTTGTTTATGTTTTATAGAAATCAGAGTATCTATTTTAATAAAAAGGTTGCGGAATTTGTTCCCAGTAAAACATGATAAATACGTTATCAAAGCATTTCCGATGAAAATTATTTTTATTCATTTTAAAACATTTGGGATGTCATTGTCAATACAGAAACATAAGCATAAACATAACTTACATTCATTATCACTAGTGATTTACATCTCCTTAATCTCTCAGTGTAATGTGACATCATAACAACATCTGTGATATAAATAAACTGAGTGGGTCAGGTTGGGAAACCTGGTGTTACATAGGGTTTTCAACCCACAATAATATAATTATTATGTTTAAACAATAAAGCAATCAACCCAATTACCCATCCCTATTATCTTCTTTATTCTTAAGGATCTACCCTAAGAATCAGTTATTTCTCGTTCACTCATTCTTAAGGATCATCCTAAGGAATCGGCACGAAGTCCGTCATTGCCACGGTTTACACAACGGGCACTAAGTTTGCATAGTCGTCAGGGTTTAGGCATCAAGTGTGCATGATCACCAAGGTTTAGGCATCAAGTATGCATGATCACCAGGGTTTAGGCATCAAGTCTACATGATCACCAGGGTTTAGGCATCAAGTTTGCATGATCACCAAGGTTTAGGCATCAAGTCTTTATGATTACCAGGGTTTAGAGTACACCGGGTGAACACATCGTTCACAACACTTACAGGTTGCGAGCCTGCTAGTGTTCCACTGGACTGTCTAGAATAGTCTGTGGTTGTCATCCATACTCTGCTGAATGATGGGGCCATCGTTTGGGAAAAGGCTTCTCACCTCGTTCACCTCTTACCCTCACCTTGTGGTCTATTACACCTCTCAACTCACCATCCAACTCATATTCCATCTATTACATCTACCCATGTTTTACCCCAACATTATCGTAGATATAAAATACATATATAGTTTAAATCATTTAAAACATGTATAAAATCGTTCATCCAGCATAGATAACAAGTATTCAGATAATATGCACACATATCACATAATTTATATAAAATACTTCATATCTATGTGTAAGATGAAAGTAACTATGCACTCACTTGATTAGGTGGTGACTCTGCACTTGCACCACGCTTCGTTATCTCAAAATAATTTTCCCTCGACAGAACCTAGTATCAATACCACTAGGGTTTAGTCTAACGTTAACCGCGACTAATTAATAGTCTAGCTATTATTATTATTATTATTATTATTATTATTATTATTATTATTATTATTATTATATAAGCGTTAAACAACACTCTATATGACTCATAATAGTAGCCCAAATAATTATTTTAAGGACCGAATAACATTAATATAATTATTTGAAAGCTATATTAAAAATTGCATAAGTGTAGCTCACTTACAATGAGTTTTAAAGAAAACCGGGCTTCGCTTGGAGCAGCGTTTCGAAACCGAAAGACCCTTTTTCTCGAGATTCCGGGAGCCTCGGGCATCCCTCGGGTGCTAGGGGATTTACCTAGGGTTTAGGGGGGTTTGGAACTCTAGAGAGAGAAAGATCTTAGAGAGAGAGTGAAAAAATGTGTGAAAAACTCGGAACCCTTCGCAGCCTATTTATAGGCGCTGGACTTCGGACCTACGTTGTGCGTTCAACAGCATTACTCTACGCGTAGCTTCGGATAAGAGGGGACAGATCGCATCGAGCTGTCTCGCACGTGGCTCGCATCGGAACCGAATAAGACCAGAGTACGCGGGGCGTAGCGAAGGGCGACGTGTCCTTCATCCGAAGAGAGGCGTGATCAGCTAGCGACAGCTGAGATTTGGCCACGTCATCGTTTCTTGCATCAGATTTTGTAAATTGCACACTCGAATTTAAAAATTCATAACTTTCACATACGAACTCGGTTTTCGACGTTATTTATATCCACGCGAAGGAGGGAACGCACTCTATAACTTGCGTTTAGACTCCGTCGGCTAATTTTGAATCTATTTTAAAAATTATATTTTTAACAGGCCGGGACACGATTGGTCCGTTAAAAATTCATAACTTCTTCATCCGACATCTGTTTTTGTCTGTCTTTTTATCATTACGCTACTATTAACGAGATCTTCGATTCTCTTTTAGGTTGTGTCGGCTAAAAACCGCTCGATCTAATATTTGAATTTTGGGTTGTACATTGTTAAGCCGAAAATTCGAAAAATCATAACTTCCTCATACGAAGTCAGATTTGGGCGTTCTTTTCATGGACGCTCTTGGGTTAACGTATTTTACGACTTTCATTTAGATCGCTAAGGCTGAATATCGCTCTATCGTAAATTCACTATTTACGCTTCCCGATGCCGTGTCGTGTCGTTCGGTCGCGAAACTTCGACGGGTCATAACTTCTTCGTTATAAATCGGATTTCAGCGTTCTTTATATGTACGGAAACCTTGTGACATATTCTAAAACTTGGTTAAGATTATTTATTCGAAATAATCTTTTGTCGAAAATTCATTTTCGACCTCTATTATCTCTTAATTGACTAGCCCGGATCTACGGGCGTTACACATGATCACGGTAATGTTGCTCTTGCTCATACATCTTCTCATGATCATGTTCGAACTACTTTGTTTTGTACTTCTGAAGTTCCACAAGTTCATCATACTCTTACATCACCTGTTCAACTCGAACATCATCCTCTTATTCAACAAATTCTTCCCACTCAAGCAAATGTTCAGTGGGAGCAATCACTACCATGTCGGTTTCTTGTTGAACTCAAATATTTTCAAGAGAAAACTCTTTCTACATATGAGTATATAGTTCAGCTCACCTCCAACATGAATCAACATCTTGTTTCAATCGAGATAGATATCACTGCAATCAAGTGTATAGTTACGAGCATTGATACTGAATCTGTAGATGGGTATCAGTCTTCTCCAAGGGATAACCAACAACCAAGATGAGCCCCTCCATCGAGTGGACCTTCCACCTCTATGTTTCCGCCTCCACCACTACTTCCTTCAAGCCCTTCACCGTCTACACCTCCTCATCCTAAAAGTCCTCCTCCGTATGCTCATAATCAAATGCCCGCACTTGCAATTATGACCTCCCTTCAAATTGATTATGCAAAAAGGGATAGAATCTAGCCAAGGAATTCACTAGTGACACTACTTCCAATGATGCTGAAACTGAGGCAAATATCGGGGTCACTCCTGATGCTGATAACCAAATAGATGTTGATGATGAAGTCTATTGTATAAACCTATCCTTTATTGTTGTGAAGCTTCTTCAAGCAATATATCCTAACGCTGATACTACTAATGCTGATGTTGGGGGGAGTAGGGATGGAAATGGGGCAGGTTTAGGGCGGGGTTGACCATCCTTGTCCCTATCCCCGAGTCTCTAACCTTGTCCCCATACCCATCCCCATCCCTATCCCTGACGGATGTAGGGAATCAAATCCCTCCCCTTTGTATTTTAGGCTTTTCCCCAGACCATCGCCGGCCCATCCCTAATCTATCAACATAATAAACTCAACTTATACAAAAAAAACCAAGTTTAATAAGCGATCAAAACCAGATGCCATAATCAGATTATGTTTATGTCAATCATAAATTTTAACAAGCATCAGAACGAAAAGTAACGATTTTGTATACAGATCGTCGAAGGAAGTGACGATTGATGAACTCTTGAAATTGGGAACATAATTTGGTATACGGATTATATCTTTGATGGTCTTATATAGATCAATTCAATTTAGTGGATTTATTTCAAATTCAATAAATGATATATATATATATATATATATATATATATATATATATATATATATATATATATATATATATATATATATATATATAGGAGTAGGATCAATTGAGAACACAAAAAAGGTTGAGAACGCGAGAACAAATATGGAGCTTCTAAATAATAAAATCTAAGGCTGTTATCAAACGGGCCATTTATGTAAATTCTAAAATTACTTGTATTAAAGTGTAACTTTTAAATGGTGAAAAGGGTATTACAGTAACTGTATCTTTAGAAACATTAATTAATTCCAATAATTTCTCAACCATCCACATATTTCCTTTAATTCCTGTGACTCTCTTCATCTATCTTTTGTAAATCTATGGCACGCCTCACGCCTCCATCTTCTGCAGACTAACATCACAGAGCATGTCCACCTTCATCATCTCATCCTCCGCTGTAACCCCTATGGTGAGTGGACTCAACGGCTTAGCATCACTCAACCTCACCCTCCACCTCTCCTTCGGACAACTCCTTCACTCTCGGCCATCGTCGCTTACCTTCACTCACATGCTTCACATTCGGTACAGATCAAAGGACGATCTCCGGGAGTACGCGGTGCATCCTGAGCACGTTCGCGTCATCAACGAGAATAAACCGATCATCGATGACGTCATGGCCGTTGATTGGATGTCTAATGGTGCTAGTGTCTCACCGAAGCCAGGGTCGGAGATGAGAGTTACATTTCTAAAGTTGAAGGGGAATTTAGGGGAAAATGAGAAAGCTAGGGTTTTGGAAGTGATTGGAGGAATTAAAGATCAGTTTCAAGCGATTGAACAGCTAAGTTTGGGTGAGAATTTCTCTCATGAAAGGGCGAAAGGATTTTTTATGATTTTGTAATATAAATTTGTTTTTTCAAATTCAGGAAAATGATGTGGCTAGTTTATCAAAGGTATTTTGCATAGTGGATGACTTTTAGGAAACATTCAAGATTATTTAGAAGACTCTCAAGGGAATGTCTAAACCGATAAACCAGATTTTATAAATAGGTTGTTTAAGTTTAATCATCAATGAATAGAACTATATTATAATAGCATGTGTTTATACCTTAATGATTGTTGTTTTGAACAGGTTTAATGTAAGAGCTTGATATTTTGAATAAGGATAATTATAAGCAAGGAAATCGACAACATGATCAAGGGCGCCCCTCTTTGAATTCATTTATGATTAGTGGTATATTTATCAATGAATATAAGGACTGGAAATGTAGAAATTTAGATGTCTTTTGTATTTTGTTAAAATATATTCATATATGGTTAGAAATGTATGGTTGCATTTGTATTCATGTATGATTATGATTAGATGTATGGCTGCATTTGTATTCATGTATGATTATGATTAGATGTTCATTCTTTTGTAATGAAATGATTTCGTTTAGAGTTGTATCCATTTATGATTATGATTAGTGGTTTCTTCTTTTCAAATGAAATGATGAATTCTCAAACATTCTTTGTTTTCAATTCATGAAAAAAAAAACGAGTCTAATCATTGCATCTTCACTTATAAATATGAGATTACTTGATAAAACTAAAGCAAAAAATTAGCAAAATTTTATTCTATGTATTCAAGATAAAATAGTTTGATATTTATTCATTTATGAACATGAATTAGGCAAAGCAAGATAAAATCTTTTGATTTTTAAATTCAAACGGAAAATTGATAAAATGTTTTTTTTATCTTTAATTAATAATATAAAAACAATGAATAATTCTCGTTTTTAGTAACAGTAATTTGAATCCCTAAAATTTAATAACATACCATTTTTATTTTATTTTTTATAATTTAATTAAAGGACACATTTACCTATATACCCTTGTATATTGAACGGTTCAAAATTGTTCTCGCGTTCTCAACCTTTTAGGTGTTCTCATTTGATCATCTCCCTATATATATATATATATATATATATATATATATATATATATATATATATATATATATATATATAATCAAAGGGGGGCGGGGCGGGTTGAGGATTATTATACCCGACCCCGACCCCATCCCCGGTTTTAGCATAATGAGGATCCCCACCCCGGTACCCGTTTTGGCGGGGAATACCCGTCCCCAATTAGGACGGGTCAACCGGGTTGCCTCCTGGGTCAGGTGAAATTTCCATCCCTAGTGGGAGCAACAGGTTCCTCAATGGGAGCCAAGTGTAAATGAATATGAGGAAGATGATGATCCTCTAAGTAAGAAAACAAAGGCATCAACTACCTCTGATGTTGGTACCTTCAAAAAGAAATCTATAGTGCGTTCATTTGCTAAGATGGCAAATCTATGGGGTGTTCCTATTGAAGAAGCTAGGGAGTTTGCCAAACAACATAACATTCAGTCTGCTAATAGAATGTATAAAATACAAGATTCCAAGATGATTCGAAAAGTGACTACTGGCTCTGGCACTCTGACATATCGTATTGAACGTTTGAAAAAGTTCAATTTAAAGGCCTCAAATGAGAAATTTGTTCATGCTAGTGTAATTGCCATACTTGAGAGAAGCGGGTTTGGAGATCTACTGAAAAGAATAAGTGATCCTGATCTAATCGTAAAAGTAAGGTGCTCCAAGACCAAGACTGAAAGGATGCTTTAAGTGTATATCACAAGGTATGGTGACAAGGGTAAAGATGTTGGTGAATATACCGAAGTTATGCCGTCTCAAGATTTAGTGAAATTTAGATACAACGAATGGATGCAACTTCTTGAGTTAATCAACAAGCAGAAGGGAAAATATGTTGAGGAATTGAGGCTTATTTTAGAAAGACTCATCACAAAGGCTAATGATCTTGACTTAGTGCCTAAGACCTCAGATAAACCTTCCTCATCCTCAACATCTGCTTCATTATCTCGAAAGAAAACTTTCAAAGGAGTCACATTTCTACTTCCGTATGGCACCAAGTTTATTGACAACTCTTTGCCAGTGGGTGTACATCCACTTCAACACATGTTTATTATTCAACCAAAGCATGACATATTATACATGGATGAATCTAAGCGTATGTGCTTTCAATGTTCAAGTGACCTTGCCAAAGCACCCACTGAACACTTGGTCCGTCTCAAAACTGTGAGTCTTGTCTTCGCAAAACTTTCTCAAAATTATCATTTCTTAATCTCTATGGAACTGAACAATAGAAATGAAGAGCTTGGTATCTCAGACTATTTTTAGGTAAGGCCAGAAGTCGAAAAGTATTATCATCATTCTGAAGAAGAAGACTTTGGGTTTTAACATCATCAGATTGGGGGAAATTGTAAGGTTAAGCCTTACAATTTGATATGTAAAACAACCACGTTGACTTAATCAACGCCAATGTCTCATCTCAACAACGTGAAGTTATGTCGTATCAGTGTGTTATGTATATCGTATGTAATCTCTTGTAACTATAGTTTATACGTAGTTAGTTAGCATATCCAATATCTTAGTGATATCATATATACTTTATTATTATAGTAGATTAGGTGATATCTTTGGTTTATAGGGATTCACATCGTATCTATTTTTCTTTATATACTAGGGTTATGATCATTGGTTGGTCATTGAACCTTAGAGTTTTGTGATTGTTCTCTTTGTGAGAACATATTCTTAGTGAATATATTTGTGTTAATTCTTCTGTTTTTTTTTTTTTTTTTGTTTATTGTTAATTGAAATTGATCAAGGAACCTCTAATTAATATATATATATATATATATATATATATATATATATATATATATATATATATATTTATTTATTTATTGAAATTGAATCTAATAACAATAAAATACCTTGAAAACATCATTAATGTATGTTTGACAAACATTTGATAGGTTTAAGTAGAAAACTATAATTTTTGGATTTATAAAATTATTTGGTAAAAATAATTATAAATTTTTTAAAACATATAAAATAATATTAAATTTAAATACAAAAATTTAAAATTAATCTAAAAAAACTATTTAAAATATCTTTTGAATAATAAGGTTTTTATTTAAACAATTTTTATAAACTTTAAATTTATATTCTAACAATTTTTTTAATGAATTTTTTATTACAAATTAAAAACTAAAACTTTTAAAAGTAAAATTCCGTAGATAAAAACCCATTCTGTGAAAATATAAATGTATAACGATAATAGTGATAGGGTTCATAAATCCTAAGTGGGGCCATTCTTATTTATATTTTTGGAATTATTACTGACAAAAAATATATATATTATTTTGTGAGTGTGATTTTAGTCACTTTTTCTCTGGTCCCGCTAAAAACAACCGACAGCTCACTGCAACCCCGCCCCATATTTATTTATTTTCTTTCATTTTTATAGTTAACAAATTGAAATAGGTTCGATGCATATCGACATAATATACCAAAACAAATAATCATTTGTATCGATCCGTTCCAAAAAAAAAAATTATCGATCAAGTGAGTTTAGATAGATCTTAAGTATTTTTTTTTTCTTTACATTTTTAGTTTAGTTTATAAAGCTCAGGGGTTAATATGAAGAAAAAAAATTATGTTAAGATTGTATTTGTAAGCTAACTAATAAATTAATTTTTTATTTGAGTTTTTTCTAAGTTGTTATGTATGACAAATTAAGAAATAATTTATAAGCTAGCTTTTAAAAAAATTATTTAGGTTGTGTTTTGAGTATCAATTGAAAAGTTAATTGTTAGTTAAGTTATAAAATTAATTGATAGCATAAAAGGTAGTGGTAATGTGAAAATCTAACTAATAAAAAATAACATTTGGTAAAACTAGCTGATAAATTGGTTGAAATATATAAAACAACATAAAAGAACATTTAAAAAGAATATGTTTATGTAATTAATTAAGAGTTATATTTAGAATTTTTTTTTTAAAAAAAATCCTAAAAGGCTAGTGTAAGTAGTTTTCTAAAAAAGTTAGTTTATAAGATATTTTTTGGTTTGTTAAACATGACAACTAAAAAAAACTTAAAAAATAAGCTAGCTTATCAGCTAGTTGTGACACGTTAAACAAAACCTTAGACTAGTTTTTAAGGTGTTTTTTCAAAATTTTCCAAATATACCCCTTAATTAATTACATAAAACATATTCTTCTAAATGTTTTTTTATGTTATTCTATATCTTCCAGATAGCATATCAGTTAGTTTTACCAAATGTTATTTCTTATCAGCTAGCTGTTCAGCTATTAGCTAGTTTTTCACATAACTAGCTTTTTAGCTAACAACTAGCTTTTCAACTGGTACACCAAACATAACCTAAAACCAGTAGGTGTGTTATTACATTTTACCAAACTTTTGGCATGTCATATTATCCCCACATCATTTTCCCTCGTTTTCTTCTCACCCCACGAAATTGATAGGAATGGTACCACACTCTTAATACAATCAAAATAAAAAGGAAGATGTGTGCTATACTCATCGTTTGCTTATCGGTGGGTGTGGTATTATATCTTACCATTAAATGTCAATAAATTTTAAATGATCTAGGAGTTTTAAGGAGATTGAAACTGTTAATGTGCATTTCCTACCTAATTAACTTTGTGGTGTGTTTACGACACCTATTTACACATCGTAAAGCCAAATATGGATCCAAGCCTTAATTAATAGTTCATTTAGGGTTAAAAATATATTAAGGATGAAATCAAAACTAACTAAACTTTCGTCTTGTAGATGTCGAATGAGAACAACAACAATTTTCCTCATCCTCCTCCACCTCACTCCAACTTCTCACTCCTCTCTGTCATTTTAAGGGAGAAGTTTATCGGTCAAAATTACTTGGACTGGATTGTACTTTGAGGATCACCTTAAGGTACGAGGGTAAAGAGTATGTCCTCAATCAAGATCTCCCCTTACTGGATGATGACTCCACCTAATGAGAAGTAGTTGCTTGCAACAAGCATCACGATGAATCAACTAAAGTTGCTTGCATAAAGTTAGCAAACATGTCTTTCGAGCTACAAAAGAGCTTCGAGAGCCTTGTGGCGTATGATATTAATGAGCATCTCAAGGAAATATTCCAAGAGCAGGCTCGACAACAATGGTTCGAGATCATGAAATCCTTGATGGCTTGTAAAAATCAAGATGGGAATTTTTTAAGTGTGCACATTTAAAAAATAAAGCTATACATTAACAAATTGGGTAACTTGGGTGTCGAGTTTCCAAAGAAGTTTCTCATTGATCTCATCCTTAACTCGCTTTCTGGTTCGTATCATTAGGTCATCATGAACTATAATACGAACAACCTCGACAAGACCCTCTTGGAGTTTCATGGCATGTTGAAAACTCCAAAGCTAAAATGCTTAAGACTGGGTGTAACACTTGGTCATTTCAAGTAAAATTCATTTCTTTAATTAGTAAGTTTAAATGTGGGACTTAAGTCTATGCAGGTCGTAGATACCCTCTACGCTCCGCATAGAAGGAAAGTTGATAATGGGCCTTTAATGAATTACATGGCGCATAAATAAGAAGTGCGCATGACATACTCGGCCAGAATGTAAATCCTAAATTTGGGATTTTGAGCCCTTTTAAAACACCTTAGCCTTCATAAGCCTCTTCCATTCTCAGCCTCCATCTCTTCAACCGACTCCTTTGAAACCCTATCCCTATATTACTGCATTGTGAGCTACAAAGTGTGTTTTGGGTGCTTTAGAAGGAAGAAGAAGGTGGTGGTGTTTCTTGGAAAGCTTCAAGCCTTGTGGGTTTGGGATTTGCATCTCTTAAGCATTCAACAAGAGGTATAAAGTTCAGAACTTGATGAATCTCTTGTTAGATCTTGTGAGCTTTAGTTTTATGTCCCTTTTGTCCCATATTCTTGGTCTAGTTGGGTATGAGCTACTCCAAACCTTAAGAGAAGCCTTTTCAGACGTTTTTTTAGTGCATGGAGTCATAAAAATATTATCTTGGTCCTTTCTTTCCATCCATGCATGATTTATAGAGCTTAGGATCTTGTGAAAAGTTAGGGTTTTGGATTTGGACACTTTCTAGCCATGCAAAGTCATAAAGTTGGAAACTTTATGATTTAGGATGCTATTCGGGGTTAGATCCGAGTATTGGATGAAAGTCAAAAATAAAACATGTAACCTTTGTGGTCAAGTCATGTAGTCAAACTTGTAATCAAACATGT
The DNA here is from genome assembly GCF_051521515.1 of Lactuca serriola. NCBI lineage: Eukaryota > Viridiplantae > Streptophyta > Magnoliopsida > Asterales > Asteraceae > Lactuca > Lactuca serriola. The sequence goes on along the minus strand of NC_136412.1, from coordinate 280,986,213 downwards.
AACCTTTGCGGTCAAGTCATGTAGTCATTTTGTGAATCAATAAGAGAGGTTTATTCATATATTTTTTGCTTATATGTTTTATATGATAGTAAGATATGTTATAAAATAAATAAGATTTAAAATACACGTCAAAAATAAAAGATCACTTAGGGAAAATAATCTCAACCTAGTTATGGTATTCGTAACTAGGATCCCGTACATATCTAAAACGCCTCAATCTGACTTAGAACGAAGAAGTTATGAAGCACCAAAGTCTCGTGATAAAACTGAGACGGCAACGGATAGCGTAAAAAGTGAATCTGGGTTAGATTGCTTTTTACCTTTGGAAGTCTAAACAAAATTCATAGATGTCGTAAAATCAAATCCGTGCGTATAGGTATCGTCTAAATCTGACTTCACTAGAGATAGTTACGATTTTTCTAAAATTCGGCGCAACAGTGTGCGCCCGATATCGAATTTTTGATCGATAGACTGTTAGCCAAAACAATCTAAACAAGAGTTGAAGATCTTGTTGTTAGAATTCCAACGATATAAAAACCATTGAAAATGGACGTCGTATGTGAGAGTTATGCATTTTATACGGGCTTTAATAGGCTAAGCCTGTGTAAATAAACTAAAGTCAAAATTAGCCGACGGAGTCTAAAAGAAAGTTGCAGATCTCATCGAGAGCTTTCCGTGGATATAAATAACGTCAAAACGGAGCTCGTATGAAGGAGTTATGCGCTTTTGAAAAACTGGAAAATGACACACGTGCATGCGTGTTGTGTGTAGCTTGCGCGCGAAGTCAATTACATAGCCCCACCCAGATCGTGCCACGTGTTGGGAGCCCATTAGATCGATGCCACCCTTATGTGTGGCGCACCTCTTGTTGTACGACGCACAAGACTCCAAACTCACCTATAAATACCAGCTCATTCTTTCACTCATCCACCCACAACCTCCAGTCGATATCTCTTTGAAAATTTCTATAGTTAGCCCATTTTTCTTCATTCTAGCCTGTGGTGAAGCCCTACGACACCCTCAACTGCTCATTTTTCCATAATCTTCGTGTAGGAAGGACCTAAGTCAGTATTCTGTCAGTTTAGATCCTAATTATCGTCTATTGTACTATGTAAGTGAGCGACACTTACTCTGCCCCTGTGTAATTTATAATTATAGTTGTAAGTCGTTACTAGGATCTTATAATTAAGATTTATCGATGATTCCAAGTTATTATGTTGATTGATCTACTATATGATAGGTGTCTAGAATGGTCATGTCGGCTTGGTTGTTGGATTTCTGAAAGACTATCGTGTTGTTTGTTTTTTTAAAAAAACCTCTTAAAACCACTTTTTGCTACGCGGCGCAGCACATGTGCAACACTTTCCCTTTGGCAGCAATTTGTTTTTTGAAAGACTTCAGACTACAAAACCTCTGCGCGTGTGTTGCGTGGCCTAACACTTGACTTGTCTCTTCAAACCTCTTCAACTTTCATTTTTTCCAAGTGTTTTTTTTTAGAATTTTGGTATAACTTATTTTTTTTTAACTTTTTTTTTGTGAAAAAACTTTGATTTTTTAAACTTTGATTTACGAATTTGATACAATTTCTTTTTATAGTTTCCACAAAAAAATTAACTTGATCTAAAAAAAACTTTGATTTTTTTTTTTAATTTTTTTTTACCGTTTCTGTTAATAATATTTTCAGTTTCAGTTGCATCTTTTTTAATGAGTGTAATTTTTTACGAATTTTGTAGACATAGTTTGCAATACTTTCTTATTTTTTTATATTATTTATATTTATGTTTTTTAAAATTAGTTTTTTTCTAGAATAAAACTGTTAGCTTCTTTTATATTTTTCTAAGTTTCTTTTAAAGTTTTATATTTTTTTACATGTTCTTTTTAGTATTCTTTCAGTGTTTTAAGACTAGAATTGTTAAAATTTCGGTGTTGAGAGAAATTTTTAGTTTATAAAATTAGTTTATTTAAATTTCAGTTTACTGCAGCAGTCTGCAGATGTTAAAAAACAAACATGCTTCTTATTATAGGCTGCAACCGTTTGTTCCACCTCTTCTACTACAGAGGATTGCAGAAGTGGTCTGCAGACTTCATGAATTTTCTCTTCGAAAAAACAAACAACACCTATATGTCGAAATGATCCTGCCTCCCAACTGTCCTGTCTGGCTGATCCTTGCCTGTTTGATCTTGAAGTAGACTTCAGAATTGTTGAGGAATCTAAACTCTTAAGATAATAGTTTCACGTAGTATGAAACTAGCTAAGAGGTAGAGTTATGTACATCTAGGTCATTTGAGAAAGGTGTAAGGTGAAGCTCTGCCCGATTCACCAATCACCAGACACTTTGTCAAGTAAGTGCATAGTTATTATCAAGAGCATAATCTTAACTTAAAAACATCCATATAATAAATGTTGCTTGTATTATCTTTGATATGTGCTATTTGTAAAGTTAAGATAGTAACATTTGGATTGGGAATTGTTGTAGAAATCAATTGCCTTTAGATATAGGTATTGCCTTAGATTAGGAATAAGACTTATAAATAATTGCTTGGTGTAAAATAGGCTTGACGTCAATTAGGTCTCATAGTTAGGTTAGAGAGTGGGACCAGATTGGAGTGTAATCCTCCCTATCTTGGGATGACCAGAAATGGTGGGTCCCGATCAGACAACCGGACGGTATGTCTCGTTCGTCGACCAGAGTAGATGACTAACATTTGGTTGTTCTAGGCGGTCTTGTGAATTACGTTTCTAGCATGGCTTTATAACCCATGGAAATGGAAAACCATATTCATCAAAATCTATGAACATTGGTTACATTATATGACTTATACTAGCCAAGGACTCCCCTAGCAGGTGTAGTCAAACAGTTGCTCAGACAGTTCATCCGGTAAGGTGATTCTTCAAGATGATTGTCAAATTAGGATCTGTGAGGATCGGTTGGGATTAGGTAGATGGTCTTAGGACATGTTATATATTTACACCTGATATATGTCTTGTAGGAATGATATTTTATCATTAAAATGTTATGGGCTTGAAAACCTTATGTATCTCACCAGGTTTCCCAAACCTCACCCATTTATTTTATTGCATCACATGTAGTGAAGCCAAAGTTGAAATTGCCTAGTTAGGATGCTAAGTGGAATAAAGGATAGGCTTCCATTCGTTATTTCAGGACCTTTTTATTTATGCTATAACGTATGTTCAGATATAAACGGTTGGCATCCCAAAGGTTTTAATAAAATAATTTTGTTATTTCAAGAATGTATATTTAACTGGGAACTTCTGCAATTCAATACTTGAAAGCGTAAAGAAATTTTTTAAATTGGTTCCAAAAATGGGGGATGTCACAATTGGTATCAGAGCATTAGTTTAAGCGAAATAGGAATTTAGGAAAATTCTAGACTTAAACTTAGATACTAAGTATGATAAGTAAGATGTGCGATAGATGCCTTAGTTGTTTTAGACATTTGCCTTAGGACACTATAATAATATGCCTTATCTATATGCTAAATATATGTGGTAGATAATCTATCTTCTTTATCCTAAAATTATCACCTCTACGAATTTAGTACTTGAACGCCATGACCATCACGAGGAGTGTTAGAGCCATCACAAATGAAGGAGGTCCAGCACCTCAAAACATTGGAGCAGCTGTTGTGCAAATCCCAATGAATGAAGCTCGGGCGATGATGTAAGAAATGCTCAATCAGTAGCTACGTGAGTTTAGGGAGTTAATAGCTCAGGAGCTAGCTAATATTAGAGGAAGAGCGACATTATTCAACGAGCTAGTAGTTGTTGAACTAGTCAACAATGGACCAATTCCTTCACATGCTACGACAGTCCAAGAAGGAAATATTGATGAACCAGGGAGTTATCAGGGATCGGGGCAGCCTGCAGTTTAGAGAAATGATGAACCCAGAGGCTACTGCAAGTATAAGGATTTTATGACTTGCAAGCCATCATCATTTAACGGGAAGGAAGATCTCGTAGGAGTCAGGGATTGTATATTAGAGATGGAGTCGGCTTTCCTGACATTGCGGATGCATATGAAAGCTATAAACCACCAATGTGGTGAGGTAGTTCAAGGGTACTACTATGTGTTGGTGGAACACGTTGGGGAAGACTTTGAGCCACAGTAAGTCGTTACAGCTAACTTGGGACGAAATCTTGACCCATTTCAAGAGGAAGTTATGTTCGACTGAGAAGATGCTAGAATTGGAGAATAAGTTCATAGCTTTAACAAAAGGAAGCATGGCAATGGATGAGTACACCAACTCCTTCGCTGATAAAATGGAGTTCGCCCTCTGACTCATTCCAGACAAAATGACCAAGATTGATCAGTATCCCAAGGGGCTATCGTGGGAGTACATTGTGTCAGTAAAACAGGCACCTACCTTCATAGCGGTCGTCTGGGCTAAAAAGTATGTCGAAGGAATGATCAAGAAGAGAGCTACCGACAAAAATGTGGTTGGTGTGAGAAAGGTTGAGGGAAGTAACAACAACAATAGCAAGAAGAAGAAGAGAGTTTATAAAAATAAACGACAAATTTGGAAGCAACCAAGAAGAGAAGTGGTGCGACTAGTGCAAGAAGAAGCATTTCGGCGACCATGTCGTTTGCTTCAAGTGTAAGAAGCCCTAACATATTTCCACAAATTGCCCTGTGAACGAAAGAGTTTGTTTTCATTGTGGAGAGGAGGGGCACATGAAGGCGAAGTGCCAGAAAGCAGAGAAGGTGATCTCAAGGATCTTGCCACCAAAGCCCAAGGTTCGGAGTTACTAGATGACCCTCAGTGAGGGTCAGGAAGAAACTGATGTTGCTTCGGGTACATTCTTAGTTAATCAAGTTCTTGCAAAGATATTATTTTATTATGGAGCAGCTCGTTCACTAATATCGTATGAATTTGGTAGGAAACTTAGACTATCACCGCTTAGACTAACTACCCCTATCTTAGTAGAAGTAGCTGGTGGTAGGAATATGCATGTTAGCAATAGGTTAGAAACCGTAACTAGAGATTTAGATGGAAATGAATTCCATCAAGAGCTTTTACTCTTTAAGTTAAGTAAGTTCGACGTCAGCCTTAGCATGGATTGGTTGGGAGAGAATCTCGCAGACATCTTGTGTAGACAGAAGATGGTGCTCATCAGTCCACCTGGAAGAAAGCTATTCTTTGTTTACAAAGATAAGTGTCGAGTGAAGTCTGGAATCATCATGATGATGAAGGCCAGAAGATGCTTATCGAAGTGATGTTCGACATTCCTAGCATATCTAATCGACGTGAAAAAGGAGAAAATGGAAATGACCGATATACATGTGGTGCGAGACTTTCCTGAGGTATTTCCAGATGAATTACCAGGATTACCACCAGAGAGGCAGGTAGAATTCAGAATCGACTTGTTGCCAGGTACGATGCCAATTGCGAACGCTCTATATCGTTTAGTGTCAACGGAGATGAAGGAGTTAATGACACAACTCCAAGAGTTATTGGAAAAAGGATTTATAATACCTACTTCATCACCTGGGGAGATCCAATATTGTTCTTAAAGAAGAAGGACAATACTACGAGAATAAATATTGACTATCATGAGCTAAACAAAGCTACGATCAAGAATAAGTATCCTTTACCTAGGATAAACGACTTATTCGATCAATTACAGGGAACAACCATTTTCTATAAAATTGATATCAGGTCAAGTTATCACCAGTTAAGGATTTAAGAGCAAGATTGTTGGATTTAGTGTCTAAACCCATAATTATAATTGGTATGTACTTGACCCGATAGTAGCATGGTCATTTTGGGTTGCCTTCATGTAACGCCCGTAGATCAGGGCTAGTAAATTAAGAGACAATAAGTGTCGAAAACGACTTTTTGATAGAAGATTATTTAGAATGAACAGTCTTAATAAAACTTGTAGTATATGTTACAAGGATTCCGGATATATAACGAATGCCGAAATCCGAGTTATAACGAAGAAGTTATGACCTGTCGAAGTTTCGCGATAGAACCGCACGACACAATGCGACATAAATAGTGAATTTACGACAGAGCGATATTTGGCTTTAGTGATCTAAACGAAAGTCGTAGAATACGTTAAACCAAGAGCGTGCATAAAGAGAACGCCTAAATCTGACTTCGTATGAGAAAGTTATGATTTTTTTCAAGTTTCGGCATAGCGGTATGCAACCCAAATCTCATAATTGAGATCGAGTGATCTTTGGCCTAAACATTCTAAACGAGAATCGAAGGTCTCGTCGATAGTAGTTCAACGGTAAAAAGACAGACGAAAACGGACGTCAGATAAAGAAGTTATGAATTTCTAACGGAGTTTTCCTGTCCCGGCCTTCTAAAAATAATATAATAAAAATAAAGTCAAAATTAGCCGGCGGAGTCTAAACGAAAGTTGTAGGGTATAATCTCACCTACGTGTGGATATAAAGAACGTCAAAAATGGAGCTCATATGCGAGAGATATGAATTTTGGAAGTTCGGGGCACGAACTTCCACCACTGTCAGAGTTCACGACGTGAACAAGGTGTTCACGACGTGAACAGGTGATGGACACCTTCCAGAGCAAGTGGACTGATGACGAACACCATGACCTATGCAGGACCAAGTTCACGACGTGAACATTTGAGGTTCACGACTTGAATCCAGAAAATCGGCCCTATAAATAGAAATCGAAGGGCAGCCAGCCATGGTTGCTAATTCCTTCACTCTCTCACTCCCTATATCCTCTCTAGTTGTCTTGAAGTACCCCCAAAGCTCCGGTATCATCCCGACACCCGAAGAAAGTCCCGAAGCCTCGAAGATCCCAAGAAAAAAAGAGTTTTCGAGCCGAAACTCTGCCCGCTTGAAGCCCGGTGGTTAAAGATATCTCAGTGTCATCAAAGAATATTACTTTATAGAGCAGTAGTGTTGTCCGATCATCATCTTATCGTGTGAGTGTGTAGTTACTTTCACCTTACACATAGATATGAAGTATTTTTTATAAAATATGTGCTATGTGTGTGTGTGTGTATATATATTGTTTGTTTACTTGAGATGGATGTTGAATGAATGTTTTATACAGGTTTTTAAATGATTTAAACTATATATGTAATTTATATATACAAATATGTTTGGTAAAACATGGGTAGATGAAATAGTTGGTTTGTGAGGAAAGATGAGTTTGAGGATGAGACGAAAGGTGATATAGATCATGAGATGAGGGTGACAGGTGGAAAATGAGTGAAACCTTTACCCAAACGATGGCGCCGTCATTCTGTAGAGTAGGGATGACAACCACGGACTATTCTAGACAGTCCAGTGGAACACTAATAGGCTCGCAACTTGTAGGTGTTGTGAACGATATGTTCACCGGTGTACTCTAAAAAGCCTGGCAGCTATGTACTTAGTGCCTTATATAAGTACGATGGTAGCTATGGATTTAGTATTGTGTAGATGAACATTGGTAGTTATGGACTTAGTACCTTGGCAACTATGGATTTAGTGCTTGTTGTATGAACCTCGAGTAGCAATGAACTTTATGCCAATTCCTTAGGAATGAACGAGTGAAGGATAATTGATTCTTAGGGTAAATTCTTAAGAATTAAATGAAATAATGGGGATGGATAATTGGGTTGATTGTTTGATGGTTGAATATAATATTTATATTATTGTGGGTTGAAAACCCTATATAATCACTAGGCTCCCAAGCCTGACCCACTCAGTTTTATTTGTATTACAGATAGTGGCGCGAGATCATAAGTTGGATGACTTATCAAGATATTTTGATTATAGGCCAGTAGTTGTAAATAACTGTTGTAAGGTCTGTATTGTACTGTTTATGCTTTTGGTCTGTATCGGAACATGACATCCTGAGGTTTTGTTATTTAAGGAAAATACATTTTCATTAAGAAATGTTTTGATAAATTCTTATCATATTTTGTTTTGGAAACAAATTCCGCAACTCTTTTAATCAAAGGATTACTCTGATTTAATAAAACAAAGCATAAACAAATCGGTCTTTTATGGCCGTGAAAATGGGGATGTCACACTTCACCAATGCAATTTGATAGGATGATTTTTTTAGAATAAGGTTATTTATGATTTATTAAAATATTATAAGTATAATATATTAATATGGCTATTTAATTAGTATTGTCCAAGAATTAATTTGGAATTAATTTTGTGGTGAAAAGAGACTAATTAAATATGGAGGGATTGATTATGTAAATCAATGATTCTTATAGTGTGGGCTAGTGATCCATGATTATGTAGATGGGCTAAATCAATAAGATAACCATGGATGGTCCATGGATGTTAAATCAATGGAGCATAGGAATGCGGAAAGTCATGGATCATTACAAAGCGTAACCCTAACACTTGCCACAACTATAAATAGAATCCTCCATACACCAAAATGGGTTGAACCTACATTTTGAGAAAACTAACTTATTCTCTTAGAGCCTCCTTATGCATATTGGTGTTTGTGAACCATTAGAGGCATCACACTTAAGGTGCTCAAGCTTCCAAAGGTCAAGAACTCTATCATACTCAATAGGTAAGCATCCAAACTATGTTTTATTATATAGCTTCAATTGTATGCTAGCTAGGGTGAATGCTTTGGAAAAAGAAAAATACATGTATAATTAGAGAAAACATAGATCCAAATCATTTAGGGTTGCATGTGCATGTAGGAAGTGTTATAGTGCTCAAAAACCAACAGTGGTATCAGAGATTATGATTGTTTTCTATTATATTTGATGCATACTTGTTTTCAAAGTTAAAAAAAATCAAGTTTTATGCATTCTTCCTGATGAACTCGCCGAGACCACTGGGGAACTCGACGAGTCCATGCATAAATGAAGCTACTCGATGAGTCCAGTTCATGGACTTGCCGAGTTGGCTGATCAGAGTGCAGAATTTCGTGTTTTTGACCAAAATTGGATATAATCATTACCACAAACTGTTTTGAATCATAAAAATATGTTTTTTAAGATATGGTAGTGATCATGCTCATCCAATTGAAAGATAATTGTCAAAGTTTCATGTTTTGTATTACTTTATATGATTAGGCCAATTACATGAAATTTGTTTGATATGAATTATTTTGTTCTTATGAGTTTGAATAGATCATGTATGTATTATTTGATTATTGTGTTAGTTGAATTAGTGATCTAAATGCTTTTAAATGTGCTCCATAACTTATCCTCAAGTTATGGAAAAGAAAAAGTCACTTCTTTAAAAGGCATTAAAACTCATAAGTTATGGACTTGAAGAGTTTTGACAAATTTCAAAACTTGCCGTCAAGTTTTGGAATTTGCAAAGTGTCATTAAATGAAACTTTAATTCCAAACCCTAGCGTTTTAAAAGTTAAAATTCAACCCTTATACTTTATAATATTATAAGTTTAATATATATATTATAAGTTTAATATATATATATATATATATATATATATATATATATATATATATATATATATATATATATATAAGACTAGTCAGTCTTACTGTTAGTAGGCCTCATCCACGAAGCCGGTCTATAAGGGGGTATAAGGTTACTGCCTATAAAATGGTGGTTAATGGGTGTCCACTCTCACCCACCACTTCCTTGACTGGTAGAGGGTCGTTAGCCGAATGGGTAGGATAGGACACTAATTCTCCCTCATTAAAAGTATAATGATAAATATAAAATAACTAAACTTTTATTTAATTCCCAATCTTAGTTACTTTAGGAAAAATGTGAAAATGGTGCTAATCCATAAAATTACACTTTACACCTTGTTAAGTCGTTAGTGGAGCGTGTGTGGTTACCCGACACACTAATCTGGGACTGGCAATGTGTGGCAAATGGTAGCTTGATGTTAATCATAGATCAATGGAGCACGTGTGGTTAACCGACACATTGATTAGGTGATTTGTAACATTGGGTGTACCGTGTTAATGTGCATGGTTATTCACACCTTGTTTGTGATCCTCGACATCCCGGTCACAAACTTGAAGGGTACAATCGAGATTTAAAAATGCCTTTGAAAAGTTCAATGAATCTCAAAGATCTAGGAATTTCAAACCAATTAAAACTTAATAATCTATTTCGTTTTTCATGGTGGAAATTGGTAAATCGTCATTTACTTACCTTCAAATATTTTACAATCGGATTATGGCATCCCTCTTCGCAATTATAGAATATTGTGTTGGATCTTAGCCTTAATGTTTCATTTGGGTGTAATATTAAGGATTATCATCTAATCTAAACTTTCTTCTTCTTATTTTTCAGATGTCTATCCCAAACAATGCTTCAACACCAATTCTTTCAGGCTCTTTCTCCCTCATGAACCTATGTGGGAGGGTCATTTTTGATGGCTCGAACTTCAATGACTGGATTCGTAACATCATAATGGCTATTCGCTATGAGGACAAAGAATATGTCCTTGATAAAGAGATGAAGGAGATTGATGTTACCACTGCTACTCCTGAACAAATCGCTGAACACACTACTCATGAGAGGGATACGACAAAGGTATCATGTCTTATGATTGCAACCATGACTGCAGACCTACAAAAGTCCTATGAGGACTACTATCCCTATGAAATGTATCATGATTTGATGGAAAGATACCATCAAAGCGTTCATCAGGAGAGGTATGTGATCATTGCCTCCATGATCACAACCAAATGAAAGATGGTGAACCCATCAAGGCCCACTTGCAGAAGATGCAGAGATTCGTGGACCGCTTACTTAAATTGAATATCAATTTTGATGAAGAGTTGGGCATAGATATAATTATACACACTTTACCTTCTTGTTATGATTATTTTCGTATGACTTATCATATGAACAAGGAGGAGGTCACTTTTAGCAAGCTTTAAGGTCTTTTAAGGACTGCAGAAAGAAACCTTAAAGGCAAGTCGGTTGTGTCTACTCCTACTACTACTTTTGCCCCTGTTCTGGCAATAGGACAAGGAAAGGGAAAGAAGAGGAAGGCTCCATCCAAGTGCCGCAAGGGAAAGTCTCTTGATGGATCCTATTTTAGTGGGACTAAAGTTGGTTCTGTTAATCCCTCTTCTAATCCGAAGGATGCTGACTGCTTCCATTGTCATGAAAAAGGTCACTGGAAACGAGCTCCCCAAGTACTAGCAAGACATAAAGGATGGGAAGATCAAACCCTCCTTTGTAGGTATTTACACTATTCAATCTAATAACTCGTCACATGCTATTTATTGGGTCCTTGATATAGGTTGTGGATTTCACATTTGTTCCGATTTGCATGGACTAAAAAGAAGTAGGGATGTGGAGCATGGGAAGATAAACTTAATCATGGGAAATAGGAAAATGTCGTCTGTAATCAAGATTGGAGTCTATTCTTTATTGCTTAGTAATGGTTTAAATTTAGACTTGAATAATTGTTGTTACTCGGCCGATATGGCAAGAAATATTATTTCCTTCCATAGTTTGTACAAACAAGGTTTTACCTTTTCATTTAATAATGAAGTTGGTGCTATTTATGCTTATTATAATGGTTTTTTTATTTTGAAGCATTACCTTGCAATGGTGTATATGAAACTGTGAATGATGTAGATAACTTAGGAAATAATGTGGTTAATATTGATTCGTCCAATGCTTTGAACAAGGCATGCTTATGGCATTGTCGTCTTGGACATGTCAACAAGAAGCGCATAGCCCAACTCCAAATGGATGGAGTTTTGGAGTCATTCGACTTAAGGTCGGATGACACTTGCGAATCTTGTTTACTTGGAAAGATGACCAAGTCACCATTCACTGGCACTTGTGAAAGGGGTGAAGGTTTGTTGGACCTCATACACACTGATGTGTGTGGACCATTCAGAACCGCCACAAGGGATGCTAACCACTTCTATGTGACTTTTACTGATGATTATAGTAGGTATGGATATATCTACTTAATCAAGCATAAGTCAAAAACTTTTGAAAGGTTCAAAGAGTTTAAGCAAGAAGTGGAGAATCAATTGTGAAGGAAGATAAAGATGCTACGATCTGATCGTGGAGGAGAGTATCTTAGTATTGAGTTCCTTGACTATCTTAAGGAATGTGGAATTGTTTCACAATTTACGCCATTTAGGACACCATAGCTTAATGGTGTGGCTGAGAGGCGCCATAGGACCTTGCTAGACATGGTTCGTTCCATGATAAGTCGAGCTTCGTTACCAATCTCATTCTGGGGGTATGCCTTAGAGACTGTCGCCCATATCCTTAATATGGTCCCTACCAAAAAGGTTTCAAAAACATCTCACGAGATGTGGACAGGGAAGGTTCCCTCGTTAGACCACATCAAGGTTTGGGGTTGCGAGGCTTTCGTAAGACGTGAGACTCACAACAAGCTCGAACCTCGGAGTGAGCGATGTATTTTCATCAGCTACCCGCAGAAGTCCTTTGGATATCTCTTCTATAGACCGAGTGACAATGTTGTCTTCGTTGCGAGGAGAGGAGTCTTTCGAGAGTGAGAACTCATATGCCAAGAGGACAGTGGGAGACAAATTGACCTTGAAGAGCTTCAAGATTTAAGAGATGAAGGAACCTCAAACACTAGCACTCAACCCGAGGACGAAACTCCGGTTGTACCAATTGACAAGTCCGTACCTCCGAGGCATTCTAGTAGAGTTAGTGTTCCACATGTGTTATATGGTTTTCATATAACAGCTGAAGGTGATACATTTATCAGTGATAGCACACTGATAAATTTGGATGAACCTAACAACTACAAGGAAGCCATGGCAGGCCTCGATTATAGTAAATGGAAAGAGGCTATAGACAGCGAGATTTAGTCCATGTATGACAATCAAGTTTGGAACTTGGTTTATAATGTACCAGGCCGTAAGACAGTCGGGTGCAAATGGATCTTCAAGATGAATACCGACATGGATGGGAATGTACACACATATAAGGTGTGACTGGTTGCGAAGGGCTTTACTCAAACTCTAGGAGTTGACTATGATGAGACCTTCTCACCAGTAGCAAAGATTAAATCTATAAGGGTTATGCTAGCCATAGCTGCGTTTCATGACTATGAAATATGACAAATGGATGCCAAAACCACTTTCCTTAATGGAAAGTTGGCTGAGGATGTTTACATGAGTCAACCAGAGGGTTTTGTTATTGCAAAGTACCCTAATAGAGTGTGTAAGCTTGAGAAATCCATATATGGATTGAAACAAGCATCTCACAGATGGAATCTTTGTTTCGATGAGAAAGTCAAAGAGTTCGGATTTTCGAGAAGCGAGGATGAGTCCTGTGTATATGTCAAAGCTAATGGGAGCATAGTTAGTTTTCTGGTGTTGTATGTGGATAACATACTACTCATAGGAAATGACATCCCAACCTTGCAGGAGGTCAAGTAATGGCTTGGGAAGTGTTTCTCTATGAAGGGCCTCAGAGAAGCTGCCTATATCCTAGGGATAAGGATATTGAGAAACAGAAGTAAAAGACTAATATGACTTAGTCAAAGTACCTACTTAGACAAGGTGTTGCAACATTTCAGCATGGATAACTCCAAGAAAGGTGACTTACCTATCCAAGGCAATATCAAACTGAGTAAGACTCAGAGTCAAAGTACATGTAATGCCCGCAGATCCGGGCTATTCAATTTAGAGACGATAAGCATCAAAAATAAGTTTTTGATGGAAGATTATTTAGAAGGATTAATCTTAACCAGCTTGTAGTATATGTTACAAGGGTTCCGTACATATAAAGAACGCCGGAATCCGGGTTATAACGAAGAAGTTATGACCCGTCGAAGTTTTACGGCAAAACCGGCACGGCACCGGGAGACGTAAATAGTGAATTTATGATAGAAGACTTTTTAGCCTTAGTAATCTAAACAAAATTTGTAGAATACATTAAACCGAGAACATACAAAAAAAGAACACTCAAATCTGACTTCGTATGAGGAAGTTATTAATTTTCTAAGATTTGGCATAGTAATGCACGACCCGAAACTTGAATTTTAGTTCGAGCGGTTTTTGGCATACGCGAACTAAATGAGAGTTGAATATCTCATTAATAGGAACTCAACGGTAAAAATACAGACAAAAACGGAGTCCGTATTTAGAAGTTATGAATTTTACGCGGACATTTAACAGTATAATCTCCTCGTACTGTTAAATTTAAGATCGGTCGAGAATTAGCCGATGGGGTCTAAATGAATGTTGTAGTACTCGTAAATACCAACGCGTGGATATAAAGAACGTCAAAAATGGAGTTCGTATGAACGAGTTACAAATTATAATAGCATATTTACGTATTAAAATAAAGTATAAATCATATATACGTACACACACACACACACGCACACACACACACACACACACACACACATATATATATATATATATATATATATATATATATATATATATATAATAGCATATTTACGTATTAAAATAAAGTATAAATCATATATACGTACACACACACGCACACACACACACACACACACACACACACACACACATATATATATATATATATATATATATATATATATATACAAATGTATATATCATTAGAAGCGTATCAATGATGCGGTTATTATAAAACTAGTGTTGAGTACTTTCGACATTAGTTTAGTACAAATATCGTTAAATCTATTTAAAATAGTATTATAAATGAGTGTTTAGTCGTTTATATAATTATAATGTCATTAAGTAATTATGGTGGGTAGTTTTTGTAAATTCAATTACTATAAATAAGAGGCTTGGGTTCTCATATTTCTTGCACCATTCTCTTGATTCAAGAGTCTTTCTCTTCTTATCCCCCGAGAATTTCGGTCCCTCGTGATTTGACTTCTCTTTCTGTAGTTTTTGTATAGTAAAGTGAGCGCTGAAGCGCTGCACGAATCTTTCTTAGAAAGATTCAACGACGAAGTTCTGCCCCTGCAGAGCCCGACTCCTACCTAAAATCCCCTTGTAAGTAAGTTATTACTCTATTTTAAATATAGTCTATATTTAAAATTAGTATTGTTATTATGAACTTATAATAAATATTTGAGCTACTATTATGACTTATATAAGTGTCATTATAATATCTTTTTAACTACTCGCGGTACGGGGAATCTGGTTTAAAGGGCCGCATAGAGTTGTTGGATTTCAGAAGTGTTATATGCCAAAATGGTCATGCCCTCCGGTGTTTTAAATCTGGCCCCTGACTGTACATAGTGGTTGGAAAGTATTGTTTAAACACTTATAAAATAATAATAATAATAACAATAATAATAATAATAATAATAATAATAATAATAATAAGACTAATAATTAGTCACGGTAAATATTCGACTAAAATCTAGTGGTAATAATACTAGGTTTCGTCGAAGAAAATTATTTTAAAGCAAACGAAGCGCTGTCCGAGTACCGATTAACCACCTTATCAGGTGAGTGCATAGTTACTTTCAGCTTACTCATAGATATGAAGTATTTTATATAAATTACGTGTTGTGTGTGCATATTATCTGTATACTTCCTATCTATGCTGGATGAACAATTTTATACATGTTTTAAATGATTTAAACCGTATATGTATTTATATCTACAAAATGTGTTGGGTAAAACATGGGTAGATGTAATAGTTGCTGTGTGACAAAATAAAATGATGAGAGGCCTCGTTATAGATGTTAGTGATGATCCAGTCATTTAGCGGAGTATAGATGACGATCACAGACTATTCTAGACAGTTCACTGGAACGCTAGCAGGCTTGCAACCTGTAGGTGTTTATTTGATTAGCGTGTTTATTTGAACTGTGTGCTCACCAGATGTACTCCATCCCCCATATGGTTGCCATAAGGACATTTATTGCTGAGGAATCCCCTTAGCAGTAGTGTCCATCCCGATGATGATCCTTAGGCTAGGTCCCTTATGATAGGTGTTTAGGAACGTAATGAGAGGATAACGGGAAGGGGTAATCGGGTTATTGTTGATTGATGAAATTAATAAACTTATTTATTGTGGGTTGAAAACCTATGTGCTCACCAGGCTCCCAAGCCTGACCCACTCAGTTTCTTGTATTACAGGTAGTGGCGCATGAGCATAGATGTGATGTCTTGGGATGAGAGATTAAGGGATTTTAGGCCTGTAAATACAGAATAATGTAGTAAGGCCTATGTTGTATTGTTTATGCTTATGATCTGTAGCGAACATGACATCCCGAGTTTGTTTTAATGAAATACATATCTATGGAAATGCTTTTGATAAATCTTTATCATATTTTGTTTTGGGACAAATTCCGCAACACTTTTATTTAGAATGTTACTCTGATTTTCAAACAAAGCATAAACAAAATCGGTCTTTTCTGGCCGTGAAAATGGGGATGTCACAGTTGAGATAGCAAAATGAGTCATATACCATATGCTTCTGCAGTTGGTTCGATCATGTATGCTATGACTTGTACTCACCCTGATGTGGCCTTTTCTTTGAGCATGGTCAGTAGATATCAAGGGAACCCTGGTAAAGCCCATTAGACTGTGGTTAAGAACATTGTTAAGTACCTGCAGAGGACTAAGGATTGGGTCCTTACCCTCGGTGGGAGTGATGAATTGAGAGTAACAGGGTATAGCGATGCGAGCTTTCAGACCGACAGAGATAATTTCCGCTCTCAGTTGGGCTGGATATTTACCCTGAATGGAGGAGCAGTGACATGTAAAAGTTCCGAGCAGGAGACTGTAGTTGATTCAACGTGTGAATCAGAGTACACATCAGCAAGTGAAGCAACGAAGGAGATGATATGGTTGATAAACTTCATCGGAGACCTTAGAGCTATTCCGTCCATAAAGGAGCCTATGGAAATTTTCTACGATAATGAATGGTCGGTTGCCTTAATCAAGGAGCCGAGAGATCATGGAAGATCCAGACATTAACATAAAGTACCACTTCATAAGACATCAAGTAGAAGAAGGGCACCTCGTGGTAAAGAAGATATCGTCAGATGATAACCGAACAAATCCCCTTATAAAGAGACTGACTAAGGTTAAGCACTTGCAGCATGCAGGGGGCATTGGGCTAAAGGACGATATTAGTTTTAGTGATTAGATAAACCGAAACTTGTAATAGCTAAATTGTAATTCACATTTGATGATAAATAAAAGGAGTTTTATTTATAAGTAAAGTTACTGTCTTGTGTCAATTTTTTACTATTGTTTCACTTTGAATGTTTTGACTTCCAGAATAATAAAATTTATTCAAACTATCCACAGCCGATAATACTTTGGAAGTAGGTATGAAAGAAGACTGTCATGAGTTGGCTTGTAGGATTGTCTAAGGAGTTAGAAATAGAAACAGTTGCTACACCATTCATGAGTGCTCTTGAAATAAGATTTGAGTATTGGATCAACCCACGCTCACTTGAATCACTTCATGGAATTTATCACAAGTGATCGTGAGACGATAATATCATATATATATATATATATATATATATATATATATATATATATATATATATATATATATATATATATGTATGTATTCAAAGTTTCAAACCTAGATACATGAGTTGTTGACTATGAATTAGTTGTGCATTGATGATACGAAAACAGATCAGTAACTTGATGTTATAAAACGTATTGTTGTGCATGATTTAATGAGTAGTTAGTACAAGCATATAATGTCGAAGTTTATCTGTTCCTTTTATCCTAAGAGGATCAAAAGCGATATCTTGGGCCCCTCGATGTTTCTGTTTTGACTTATGTGTCGGGCCCGGTCAGAACTAAATTGATGTGTTCAGTTATGTTTTATGTAAAACAAATCGGAAATCGGGAAACAAACTGCTGGACAATAAGTATGACATTGTTCCATGTATTTTTCCAGCTGATATCTTGAGAACAGAGGAGTATATGATCCCTTATTGAAAGCGTCACTGACTAGGTCAGAGTTGACAACAACTTTTGGAAGCTTACGATTTCTAAGTCGGATCCTGAAGTCATATTTTTTGGATTAGGTATTTAAGCCCATAACTATTATCGGTATGTACTTGACCCGAGAGTAGCATGGTCCATTTGGGTTGCATGGCACCAGAACAATCTAAAGGATGGATAATTAAGAAGAGGTTATTTATGGTTTGTTAATATATTATAAGTTCTAATATATTAATATGAAATCATATTATTTAATTAGTATTGATCAAGAATTAATTTATAATTAATTGTGTGATCAAAAGAGACTAATTAAATATAAGGGGTTGATTTGGTAAATCATTCATTCTTATAAAGTGGGCTTATGATCAATAGTTCTTCATGTTGGGTTAAACCCATGGATACTCCATGGAGGTTTTTACCCATGGAGCATGAGGGATATGGAAAGTCATTAGGGTTTACATGGTGTAACCTTAGTTTGCCACACTATATAAGAACCCCTCTAGCTCATGAAATTGGCACTAAGGAGTGACTAGTCGAAACACAAGAGGGAAGACCAATTTTATGAGTGGAAGTGACCTCTTCTCAAGTTCCTCCATTTGTTGGTGGTGTTGTGTGATTCCATTTGAGGTGCAACACTTGGGGCACTAAGTTCTTAAAGGTCCAAGGCTTCCAACTAGACTAAAAGGTATGTCATCTAACTTGTATTTCATGTTGTTCATACTCCATTGTATGCTAGTTAGGATGATGCTTTGGAATATTGAATGTATGCATTTATAATAGAGAAAACATAGATCCAAAGCATCTAGGGTTGCATGTACACCATAGGAGTGTTAGAATGCTCAAAATCCTTCAGTGGTATCAGAGCCTAGAGTTGTTTTCAATTATACTTGATGTTACTTGTTGTTTAAGCATGAAAAATCGATTTTATGCTGTTCTGGACAGTGGACTCACCGAGTCCAAGCACAATTCTGATTAACTCACCGAGTTTGTTCTTGCACTCGATGAGTTGGTGCTCCAGAGTGCAAATTTTTGACTTTTAAGGCTGGAATTGGACTAGGATCATTACCCTAAGCTGTTTTTGAACTTATAAAACTATTTTTAATGTGGTAATGATCATGCTTATCCAATTTATAAGATAATTGTCAAAGTTTCATGTTTTGTATTAGTTTATATGATTATGCTAATTACATGAAATTTGTTTGATATGAATTATCTTGTTCATAGGAGTTTAATCTAGATCATGGACATTATTTGACATGCTTGTTAGTTTATTTGATGATCTTTATGGCCTTTAATGTACTCCATAACTTGTCCTCAAGTTATGGAAAATGAAAAGTTTTTTCTTTTAAAAGACTTCATTAAACTCATTGGTTATGGTCTTGAAGAGTTTTTTCCATAAGTGTTTTTTATCAACTCCATAACTTGTCCTCAAGTTATGGATTTTCAAGAGTCTTTTCATTAAAACCTATATTAAACTCATGTTATGGATTCCAGAAGTTTTTGAATAGTTCAAAACTTGCCCTCTAGTTTTGGAATTTGTAAATGTAGAGTCTTCTTTTGACACATTTAGTTCCAAACCCTAGAATTTTAAAAGTTTAAAATTCAACCCTTATACTAGTATAATATTATAGGTTTAATATTTATATATATGTATAAGAGTAAAGTCGGTCTTACTGTTAGTAGGCCTCATTCATGAAGTCGGTCTATAAGGGGGGGGGGGGGGGTATAAGGTTATTGCCTATAAAATGGCAGTTTAATGGGTGTCCACTCTCACCCACCACTTCCTTGACTGGTGGAGGGTCGTTAGCCGAATGGGTAGGATAGGACTCTAATTATCCCTTCATTAAAAGTATAATGATAAATATAAAGTAACTAAAATCTTATAAATTCCCAATCTTAGTTACTTTAGGAAAATGTGAATATGGTGCTAACCTATGAAATTGCACTTTGCACCTTGTTAAGTCGTTAGTCAAGCGTGTGTGGTTAACTGACACACTAATCTGGACTGACAATGCATGGAAAATGGTAGCTTGATGTTAATCATAGATCAATGGAGCGTGTGTGGTTAACCGGCACATTGATTAGGTGGTTGTAACATCGGGTGTACCAAGCTAAGTTGCATGGTTATTCACACCTTGTTTGTGATCCTCGACATCCTAGTCACAAACTTGAAGGGCACAATCGAGATTTAAACATGCCATTGAAAAGTTCAATGAATCTCAAAGGATCTAGGAATTTCAATTCACTTAAAACCTAAACTTTTTTTTTCGTTTTTCATGGTGGAAATTGGTAAATCGTCATTTACCTACCTTTAAATAGTTTACAATCAGATTATGACATCCCTCTTCCGAATTGTAAATTATTGTGTTGGGTCCTAGCATTAATATTTTATTTGGGTGTTATATTAAGGACTTAAATCAACTAACTTGAATTTCTCCCATGTAGATGTATAGTTTAGACAACTATGGTCTTCCTAAATCTTTTGGAACAAGCTTTCCTTCTGAAGATGATGTTCCACAATATCATGCTTCACTTCCTCTACCTCCTCCAATTTTTCTCCCTAACCCACAAGTTCAATGACTTGAAAAGTTTAAGGTCACTCAAGCCCTACTTGCAATGAAACATCAAGATGGAAAGTCTGTGTGTACTCACGTCTTGGAGATGAAGTCACATATTGACAGGCTAAGAGCATTGGGTTTTGTTGTCTCAAGGAAGTTGTCTATTGAGTGGGTTCTTCAATCACTTCCTGAGTCATATAGCGAGTTTATTAAGGACTACTATGTGACAAACCATGACATGACCCTTATTGATCTTACCTATTTGCTTGTTGTTGTTGAATCATCAATGATTTGGCACACTGTAAAAGCAAATTTGATTGGAAGATCTACTGCTCAAACTTCCACGGATATTGAAAATGGTAACATTGGAAGTCCAGAAAAGCTTTCTCTTCCCAATGGAAAGGGATCGGCCATAGTCAACCCGGTTGACCAAATGGTAAAGGGAAATGGTAAGTCTGAGATTGTCCCGTGTACTATTCCCAAAGATTCCATATTTTTCTATTGGCAAGAGAAGGGGCATTGGTTGTGACACTGCCCTGACTACCAGAAAGATCTAAGAGAAGGTAGAATCAAAAGGTTTGACTCTACTTCATGTAAGTCCACTATCTAACTATGTTAAGTTCCTAATTGATGATTCTTAATACATGATGTGACTAGGTTGCATTTTGATGTTTTGTAGGATCATGTAAAAGGAAGGAAGCTTAAAAGAAGAGTATGTTGAATCTGGCCGCGAAGATGGATTTCAATCGCATGGTTCGATGATCGGATTTTTGAGCTGCTGCTTAGGAGTTATGATAGATTGCTAGGAAATATGTAATAACATAGTTTTCATTTGTAATTGCATTGTAAGGAAAAAATTTCCGCATTTTATAAATAAATAAAATTTTGTTTTATTTTATATTATATCTCCTTACAATGGCATTTATGAAAAGTTGATGTTTGTATGTTTCTATGTTAGCAATATGAATTTGATTCTTTCGTTTGTGGTAGTGTCGAAAAATTTGCCAAATAAGGAAAGATTCTCATCACCCAAGTTTCAATTGGACAGAAACTTGGAATCATGCAAGTTGTATTGTTTGATGAATGAGAATTTCATCTTTGGCAAATTAAGACTAATTCCTTGATCACATGTATATGTGAGTCAAGTGAAGGACTAAGGTATCGAGTACACATTCTTACAAGTTTAAGTATAATTCTGAAACATTGGAAAAGTTACAATGTATAGCAGAACGAATGAGTAAAATCAAATTAGGCAGAAGGATAAAGGTTTCTCCAATCTGAAAAGATGGGAGAGTACTTTAATATCGTGTTTTATGATCATCTTAATGGTTATGGAAAACCATATCACAATTGATAGTCTAAGGACATCTTAGTGTATTCATATGGCTAGGAAGAGGAATCATGAATTGTTGGAATGGTTAAATCAAGAAGATGAGTAATACTTCGTTCTAGGACAAGTCTTAGAGTCATACTCCAAGATTGTTCCTTGAGTGACATAATCTTAAGAAAGGTTTTTAACACTTATCAAATGTTGAGTAAAAGTTTCTACTCTTGTACATTTGGAATTGGTAAGTTGTGATGTCTTGGTAAGGTCAAAGATCAACTAAAGACCAATTGTGTAAAGTGTTTATCTTGATAAGAATCCGCACTAACTCTTGAATATTTGTTTTGTCAAGGAATGGTTTTTGACAGAGAATCTTATATGTCAAGAGGTCAGTAGGAGTCTTAAAGATATTGAAAAGTTTCAAGAACCAATCAAGAAGAAAACCTATTGTTTATCACTAGCACACAACTTGAGGTTTGTAACCTATCGTGTTGACATATTACTATTTATGTGCCCATTCTAGTTAAAGTTGACTATGTATGTGAGTTCTATGAGTTGTTAATTGTGTGTATAACAACTTGGAAGCAATGGTAGGCCCTTGTGCTACAAGGTGGCGAGATATTAAGATTAAACATGTTCAATGCATATGAGTATGGATTTGTCACAAACCTTATCTTATGATTATGGTTTGACAAATTCATATGGATAGGAACACATACACCATAAAATCTAAGTGTCATAAGGTTTCTCTCCTCTTCATGAAAATGATTGTGAGGAAACGCTTTCACTAAGTAGATTTTAAAGAGATAGCAATTGTGATATTTGTATTCTCAAATTCGGTTATGATTATGGCATCCCTATTCATAGTTCAAATTGTGAGAAATGGAAAAAGGTCTAAACATTTGATACTTATTGTCATAAGTTCTAAAATTGTTTAGATACACTTGTGATCTATCTAAGTAAAAGTGTACGAGTTTGAGAAGCCTAGATAAAGTCTTATCAAAGCATCTCGTGTTAGAAATCTGAACTTTGGTAATGGAAGTCAATGAAGTATTGATTTCTAAAAGTCTAGCTGATTTCTGACTACATGTGAAAGGTAGTGTGAGCATAAGTGTTATGCTAGTAAGATAATAATTATTATGCTAGTGGGTGAATAATCAATTATGGTAAATGTTTCAAGTTAGCAATGTTAATTATAGAAAACACAAGTTTCAATTTGCAAGTTGTAGAGTTTGAAAAGTTTAGATTGAGATTTTAATCACATTTAGTCATATATATATATATATATATATATATATATATATATATATATATATATGAATATTATGTTGGAATGGTTCAACATAAGGAAATTTTATATATATATATATATATATATATATATATATATATATATATATAAATGTTAATTTCATTCTCAAAATTTGATTATGATTACATCATCCCTCTTCATAATCAAAATTATGAGAACATGGAAAATAAAAATATTATAGCAAACGACTGATCAAGTATCATGTCTTTATGTTAGACATTAGGAATCGTGTCCCATACGCTTCGGGTATAGGATCGATTGCATATGCTATAATATTCTCGTGTTCTAAATGTTTCCAAATGCCTAGGGTATTAAAATGGAAAAAGGACTAGAACCGATTATGACTAAAGTGGTTGAGCAACTGTTAAAGACAATATAAGATTCGCCAAGGATTGGTCGCTTAAGGACAGTTGGAAGTATAGTAATGGATGGACCATATTGACATTATTATGAATAGACTATAGATAGGAGTCTATTAATAATGAAATGCCGTATGGAAAATATGGAATGAATCCATATTGGGAGTTGAAGAATAGATGAGAAAGTTAGAAACTTTTATGCAAGAAGGATGTTCAAAGGAATATACTTTGAATTTGAGACTTCATTTCCATGGAATTGTCCTGTAACAATCTCCAAAGGAATATTTTGTAATATCATTGGTCAAGTCTCTGTGACTTTTGCCTTTTGGTACCTAGACATTACAAAAGAATCATTGCATGATAGTTTAGAATCTAACACTTTCTAGCAGTAACAAGAATTTGGAATTCTTACACTTGCAATAAGGATTTGAAATTGTGAAGTGAGCATCATTGAAATGTTTTTCAATTGATCTATTTCACAAAGTAAGGACCATAGACAAACATAGTGTGCATGCTTGGAGCATGGCATAACTATTGTTTTAATTCAAGTATTAAGTTGATTATTCGAAATATTATACAATGAATAATGAGTAATCAATATGACTCAAAAGTATTTGGGCCATATAGGATTAGTATTATTCGTATGTTTCACTTTGCATGTTTTGACTTCTCGAATAACTAGGTTATTCAAACCATCCACAGTCGATCATACTTTGGAAGTAGGTATTGAGGCAAGATTGTCATGAATGGGTTTGTAGTTTGTCTAGGACACAGTGGCTGCAGTGTTCATGAGTACTCCTGGAATAAGATTCGAGTATTGGATTCAACCCTCACTCATCTGAATCACTTCATGGATTTTATCATGAGTGATTGTGAGACGATAATATCTTATGTTCTTGGAACGGAGACGTGTGAGTTGTAGTTGCGAGTCGGTTGCACATTCACATATGTAAATGCACCAGTAACTTGGTGTTATAAAACACATCGTTGTGTGTAATTTGATGAGTAAGTACAAGAGAACATTTGGGTCGAAGTTTATCCGTTCCTTTTACCCCATGTGGATAAAAGCGATATATGCGGGCCCCTCGATGATTTAGTGATGACACCCCTAAGTGCTTTGCCAAGCCCTGACTGATTTTGATTTGTTCAATTAGTCGGTCGTTATAAATCGAAAATTGGGAAATAATAGACGGACAAAGAGAATGATTATAATCGATGTCCCAGTACATACGATATCTAGAATGGATGAATATATGATCCTTTATCTAATGGACATGTCATTGACTAGGTCAGAGTTCGACAACGACTTTTAAGATCTACGATTGCTAGTCGGGTTGGAGTCATGCTTGCAATAATATTTATTAGATTTATCCAAATGGGAGACTGTTGGATTAGGTGTCTAAGCCTATAATTATTATTGGTATGTACTTGACCCGAGAGTAGCATGATCCATTTGAGTTGCATGGCACCGGAACAATATGAAGGATGGATAATTGCGAAGGGGTTATTTATGGTTTGTTAATATATTATAAGTTCTAATACATTAATATGAAATCATATTATTTAATTAGTATTGATCAAGAATTAATTTGGAATTAATTTTGTGATCAAAAGAGACTAATTAAATATAAGGGGTTGATTTGGTAAATCATTCATTCTTATAAAGTGGGCTTATGATCAATAGTTCTTCATGTTGGGTTAAACCCATGGATACTCCATGGAGGTTTTTACCCATGGAGCATGAGGGATATGGAAAGTCATTAGGGTTTACATGGTGTAACCCTAGTTTGCCACACTATATAAGAACCCCTCTAGCTCATGAAATTGGCACTAAGGAGTGACTAGTCGAAACACAAGAGGGAAGACCAATTTTATGAGTGGAAGTGACCTCTTCTCAAGTTCCTCCATTTGTTGGTGGTGTTGTGTGATTCCATTTGAGGTGAAACACTTGGGGCACTAAGTTCTTAAAGGTTCAAGGGTTCCAACTACACTAAAAGGTATGTCATCTAACTTGTATTTTATGTTGTTCATACTCCAATGTATGCTAGTTAGGATGATGCTTTGGAATATTGAATGTATGCATGTGTAATAGAGAAAACATAGATCCAAAGCATCTAGGGTTGCATGTACACCATAGGAGTGTTAGAATGCTCAAAACCCTTCAATATTGACATCTATAGTTATTAGACTTATCCAAATGGGAGACTGTTGGATTTGGTGTCTAAGCCCATAACTATTACTTGACCCGATGGTCGCATGGTCCTTTTGGGTTGCCTTCACTGGTGCAATTTAATAGGATGGTTTTATGAGAATAAGGTTATTTATGATTTATTAATATATTATAAATATAGTATGTGAATATGGTTGTTTAATTAGTATTGTCCAAGAATTAATTTGGAATTAATTTTGTGGTAAAAAGAGACTAATTAAATATGGAGGGATTGATTATGTAAATCAATGATTCTTATAGTGTGGGCTAGTGATCCATGATTATATAGATGGGCTAAATCAATAAGATAACCCATGGATAGTCCATGGAGGTTAAACCCATGGAGCATAGGAATGTGGAAACTCATGGATCATTAGGGTTTACAAAGTGTAACCCTAGCACTTGCCACAACTGTAAATAGAACCCTCCATATACCAAAATCGGTTGAACCTACACTTTGAGATAACTAAATTATTCTCTTAGAGCCTCCTTTTGCATATTGGTGTTTGTGAACCATTAAAGGCATCACACTTGAGGTGCTCAAGCTTCCAAAGGTCAAGAACTATACCCTACTCAAGAGGTAAGCATCAAAACTCTGTTTTATTATATACCTTCAATTGTATGCTAGCTAGGGTGAATGCTTTGGAAAAAGAAAAATGCATGTATAGTTAGAGAAAACATAGATCCAAAGCATTTAGGGGTGCATGTGCACTTAGGAAGTGTTATAGTGATCAAAACCCAACAAAGATATCGAGAAGACAGTCTTTAGAACCCGATATGGACACTATGAATTCCTCGTTATGTCGCCCGGACTAACAAATGATCCAACAACATTCATGGATTTGATGCATCGAGTTTGTAAACCTTTTCTCGATAAATCAGAAATAGTGTTCATAGACGGCATCTTGATTTACTCCAAGAACAATCAAGGTCATGGAAAACATCTACGAGAAGGAATGGAGGTCCTTAAGAGGGAGAAATTTTATGCAAAGTTCTCCAAGTGCGACTTGGATATGGGAGATTCAGTTCTTGGGTCATGTAGTTAACCAAGAAGGCATTATAGTTGACCTAGCAAAGATAGAAGCTGTAATGAAGTGGGAGACACCAAAGAGTCCCACATAAATCCGTAGTTTTCTGGGATTGACAAGCTACTATCGAAGATTCATGCAAAATTTCACTTCTATAGCGGCTCCATTGACAGCACTGACCGAAATGGGAGTTGTATATACTTGAAGCGAGAAGCAAGAAAGAGATTTTTGTGAATTCAAAAAGAGATTGTGTAAGGCACCAATCCTCATCCTACCAAAAGGAACTGAAGATTTTGTAGTTTTCAGTGATGCTTATAAGATTGGATTTGGATGTGTCCTTAACCAAAGGGACAAAGTGATAGCTTACGCCTCAAGACAGCTAAAGCCCCACGGGCAGAATTACCTGACTCATGATCTAGCGCTTGCACCAGTAGGTTTTACCCTACAGATATGGAGGCGTTATCTTTATGGAACCGAATGCAAACTCTATACGGATCATAAGAGCCTCTAATATCTCTTTTCTCGGAAGGAGTTAAATATGAGACAAATGCAATGAATGGAGCAACTCAAGGAATATGATTGTGAGATACTTTACCACCTGAGTAAAGCAAATATCATAGTCGATGCCATGAGTAGAAAAGTGATTCCTGAAGGAAAGAAAGTTAGATCTTTGAAGATTGAAGTAATCTCAACAATTACAGAGAAGATCAAAGAAGCCCAGATAAGGGCTCTGGCTGAGAGTGATCTGAAGGAGGAACGTATAGGCAAGACATTCATGTTTGAAGAAGGCAAAAAAGGTAGAAAATGTTTAAGAATCGCGTTTGGGTGCCAAATATGGGTGGGATACAGGATCTTCTCATGGAAGAATCTCATAAGACTATGTATTCTATACACCCAAGCAACACCAAAATGTACTTAGACTTGAAGCCCTATTATTGGTGGCTGAAAATGAAGGTCAACATAGCAACTTATGTAGCAAAATACGTAACTTGTGCGAGAGTGAAGGCACAACATCAGAAGCCATATGGGAGTCTGGAACCCTTACCAGCACCCGTAGGGAAATGGGATGATATTACCATGGACTTCATAACAAAGTTTCCGAAGACAAAGAGAGGTCACAACATGATATGGGTTGTAGTAGACCGACTTACGAAGAGTGTGCATTTCATAGCCGCACGATAGAATTGGTCTATGCAGAAGTTGGCAGAGACCTATGTAAGGGAAATCGTAAGGAATCATGGAGTTCCCTTATCTATCGTTTAAGATAGGGATAGTAGATTCACCTCCAGATTTTGGAAAAGTCTACAAGAGGAGTTTGGTACGAAGTTGTGTTTGAGTACTGTCTATCATCCGCAAACAGGCGAACAGATTGAGAGAACTATCCAAACCTTGGAGGATATGTTACGGTCATGCGCCTTAGAGTTTCCAGGTAGTTGGGATGACCATCTATCTTTGTCTGAATTTGCCTATAACAATAGTTACCACTTAAGCATTGAGATGCCTCCCTACGAAGCACTATATGGAAGGAAGTGTCAAACGCCATCGTGTTGGCTAGAAGCAGGATATAATCATTTTGCAAGTTCGGATATAGTACATCAAACTGCCGAGAAGCTTAAAGACATTTGGGAAACGATGTTAGCTGCAGAAAGTCGTAAAAAGAGCTACACATATAAGAAACAATGATCGATAATATTTGATGCGGATGATTAAGTGTTACTTAAAGTCTCGCCATGGAAGGGACTTATTAGATTCGGAAAGTGTGGGAAGTTGAGTCCTCATTTCATAGGACCATTCAAGGCACTTCAAAGGATAAGGAATCAAGCTTAGAAGCTTGAACTGCCCATCAAAATTGAAGGTATCCATAATACCTTTCACGTTTGTTATTTGAGGAAGTACTTGGGAGAAGAAGTGGATATGCTTCCACTTTTAGAGTTAAGGATCAACGAAGATTGGCAGCTGGTTGAAGAGCTTATAGAAACCATCGACCGTAAGACAAAGAAGTTACATCGTAAGATGATTGACATAGTGTTAGTGCGATGGAAACACCCAACAAGGTCAAATCTCACTTGGGAAACAGAAAGTGACATGTAGAGTCGCTATCCACATCTGTTTACTGACGTAAGATTTTAGGATGGAGTCATCTTAAGAAGGAGAGAATTGTAACACCTACATTTCCAGCTAAGCTTAGTAATCAAACATGTTGATGGGTTTTGGTCCTAAGAACATCCTATGTGCTCATACAAACCCTAATGCTTGGATCTAGGTTTCTCTATTGTACATGCAAGTTATCCAAGACTATAAACCCTAGATCTAGAATATGATAACCAATATAACATATAATTAGGGTTTAGATCATACCTTGAGTGTTATGTTGCAATAACAATCTCAAATCCTCCTTGTATTGACTTTAGAAATCTTAGAGTCACAAATGTCACTCCTCTAATGGTTCACAAACACCAAGAGCAAGAGGATGAAGAGGAGAGAGGAAGGAGGCTGCCCAAAAACGTGTGAAACCCTAGAAGGATTTTTTTTCGTTTTTGGGTCATAAGGGATGTATATATAGTTAGACTATTAGGGTTATCTAACAAGGAAACCCTAATTTGGATGCTTAAGCCCTAAGCAACCCATGGATCCCTTTCCTTAAGGCCTTGGACGATTTCCTTATGGGTTTCCCCATAGAATTCGCCCACTCCTTAATACAAGGCAATCCATGGCCCAATTGCAATTATCTTATAATTACAATTCCAGTCCCTTAAGTATAATTAATCTCTTTTAGTCACAAAACTAATTACCAATTAATTATTGACTAATATTAATTAAACAATATGATTTCTCCTTTAATATATTATTCTCATAATATATTAATAAATCATATTTAATCCTTTCTCTCCATAATTCATCCTATCAAGTTGCTTTGGTGAAGGCAACCCAAAAGGACCATGCACCATCGGGTCAAGTACATACCAAAATAGTTATGGACTTAGACACTAATCCAACAGTCTCCCACTTGGATAAGTCTAATAGCTATTCTGCATATGACTTCAGATCCTGATCTGCAATCGTAGCTTTCCAAAGCCGCTGTCAACTCTGATCCTATCAGATACGCGTGTCCTTTAGATAAGGGTTCATATATTCCTCCATTCTAGATATCGTATAAGACATGATTTCAAATCATTCTCTTTGTACTTTTTCTCGACTTCCGATTTATGACGACTGACTAATTGAACAAATCAAATTAGCCCTAGCCCGGCCGAGCATTTACATTTGTCATCACTAAATCATCGAGGGGCCCAAAGATATCGCTTTTATCCTACTTTGGATAAAAGGAATGGATAAACTTTGATTCAATGCTCGCTTGCACTCACTCACCGAATCACACACAACAATATGTTTTATAACACCAAGTTACTGGTGCATTTGCATATTATCAATGCGTAACCGATTCGCAAGATACAACTCGCACATCTCGGTTTCAAGAATATAAGATGTTATCGTCTCACCAATCACTCGTGATACAATTCATAGAGTGATCCAAGTGAGCGTGGGTTTAATCCAATGCTCAAATCATATTCATAACCACTTATGAACGTTGCAGCAAACATTTGCTTATGTCTAATACTCTTTTAGACAATCCACACACCAATTCACGACAGTCTTCATTCATACCTACTTCCAACATATGAACGACTGTGGCCCGTTCAAATAATTTGACTGTTCTTAACCAATTAAATTATTCAGGAAGTCAAAACATGCAAAGTGAAACACAAGAATAATACTAATCCCATATGGCCTCAAACCTTTGAGCATAAATAAAACACCTTTTATTTATCACCATATCGATTACGCATTATTTGTCGTTTCGGGTAATCAACTTCTTACTTGAATTATTACACTTGTCCCATGCTCCTAGCATGCACACAATGTTTACCTATGGTTCTTACTTTGTGAAATAGACCAAATTGAGCACATTTCTAATCATTCTCATTTCACAATTCCAAATCCTTTTTTCATAAGTGAAAGAATATCAAATTCTTGCTACTTATATAATATGCTAGATTCTAACATTTTATGCAATGATCCTTTCGTAATGTCACTGCACCAAAGTCACAAAGACTATTGCACTTGATATTACAAAATCCTCTATCGGAGATTGTTACAATACAATTCCTTAGATATGATGTCTCTCACTCAAAGTACATTCCTTTGAACATCCTTTTGCATAAAAGTTTCTAGACATAGATTTTCAATATCCAACTCCCTATATGGAAACGTTTCCATATTTTCCATATGACAACTCATTTTTAACAGAATCTTTTCTATTCATAATAATGTTGATATGGTCCACTCAATATCATGCTTCCAACTACTCACAAGCAACCAATTCTCGTCGAACTTTGGATTGTCCTTTGATAGTTGTTTAATTATTTTAGTCAAAACCGATTCTAGTCCCTTTTCCCTCTAAATGCGCTAGACATTTGGAAAATTTTAGAAATGTCAAATATCCAAACATTTGCAATCAATCCTATACCCGAAGCGTATGGGACACGATGCATAATGTCTTACATAAAGATGTGATACTTTATCAATCTTCTGCCATAATATTTTATTTGCTATGTTCTCAAAATTCAAATTGTGAAGAGGAATGCCGTAATCATAATCGAAGTTTTAAGAACACACTATGTACCTTTGACTAAATTTATTAACATTCCACAACCTAAGCCTTTATATTTGAAATGAAGCATAATATTCTCTCCCTTAATTATAGCAAAACAACTTTACAACCCTTACGACTTTGCAAGGTATAACTCTTGTTTTCTATAATTAATATTGCCAACTTGCAATACGTGCCTTAATAATCATACAATCATAACATTTATGCTCCCACTATCATGATGATTATTATAAACATAACACTTATGCTCCCACTAGCTTCGACATGTATTCATAAACATCTTAACTTTCAGAAAAACAATACCTTTTGAATTTCATAAGTCCATGTTTCTAATACTTAATGCTTTGATAACCTTTTATCAAGGCCTTTTGAACTTATACACCTTTGCCTTAGATAGTTCATATGTGTGTCTAAACAATTAAGACTAATTGCCAAACCTCACAATTCAAATCATGGAAAGGGATACCGTAACCATGATCGAATTCGAGAATGCAATTTTACAATCACTATCTTCTTAAAACCTTTCTTAGTGAAAGCATTTCCTCACAATCATTTTCATGAAGGAGGAAATCTTATGACACTTAGATTTAAACGGTGTATGTGTTCCTATCCATGTGAATTTGCTAAAACCAAAGTTTACGACAAATTCAAACTCATATGGATCGAACTTTCTTAATCTCGATTTCTTGCCTTATGGTAGCACAGCTGCCCACCATGTCTTCCAAGTAGTTAAGCAGCTCACCCTTTCTTATCAATGTACTTTCCATTGATCAAGGTGCCTGCCTTTTATGCGTTCAAATGAGAACTCATAGAACTCACATGCATAATTAACTCGATTGGAATGGCATAGAAACAAAATAATGTCAACACGATAGGTTGTAAACCTCAACTCGTGTGCTAGTGATGATCGATAAGGTTTATTTGATTTGTTCTTGAAACCTTTCAAGACCATTAAGACTCCCACTTACTCCTTGACATGTAAGATTCTCTTGTCAATAACCATTTCTTGACAAACAAATATTCAAGAGTTAGCGTAGTTTTTATCAAAACATTTCATAAATTGGTCCTAGTTGGTCTTTGTCTTATCCAAGACATCACAGCTTACCAATTTCAAATGTGCGAGAACAAGAAAACCTTTTTCCATATTCTATATTTGATGAATGTTATAAACCTTCTTAATACTTGTCACACATTGTCACAATCTTAACTTTAAGACTTGTTATTGGAACGAAGTATGATTGACTTCTTGATTTAACCATTTCTTCAATCCTTGATTCCTCTTCTTAAATATACAATTGTACTAAGACTCACTTAGAGGATCAATTGAGATATGGTTCTTAATCATTAAGACCTATCATAAAGCATAAAAGCTACTCTCCCTTCTTCTTAGAATGGAGAAACATTTATCTTTCTGCCTATTTGATTCTTCTTATTCGTTTTGCTATTGATTTAAACCTTTTTAATCAATTCACAATTACACTTAATCTTATAAGTGTAATCATATTTACTAAACTTTTAGTAAATCATGACGAATATCTTGTTACTCTTATGGTGGACTTTGACCAACACATAACTTTGTGTACTCGATCTCCTAGTCCTTCACTTGACACTTTGTCAATGAATTAGTCTAATTTCCAAATATGAAATTTCTCATTCTTCGTGCAACAAAGTTGCGTGATTCCAAATTTCTGTCCAATTGAAACTTGGGCGATGAGAAACTCTCCCTATTTGGTAAATTCTCGACTTTTCCATAAACACCATAAATAAGAATCATATCCATTTGTTGTAGAAATATGCAAACACCAATTTTCATAACGATTTCATTGCAAGGAAGTAAACAAATAAATAAATAAGTCAAACCAAAATTTATTTTATTTATAAAAGCAGCGGAAAACATTTGTCCTTACAATGTAAAATCCATTGAAAACTATGTATTTCAAAAAGAAAATGTCTAACAACTCTATCATAACTATCTAAGCTCACAATCTAATCTTCAAGTCCATGCGATCAAGATCCATTTCTTTGTGATTAGATTCATCCTGCTCTCTCACCAAGCTTCCTTTCTTTTCACCGATCCTGCAAAACATTCAAATGCAATCTTATCACATCATGTATCAAGAATCAATGAATAGGAACTTAACGGAGTTAGATAGTGGATTTTACCTGAAGCGCAGTCATACTCTTTGACTCTCCCATCTTCTGGACTCATCAGGCTCGTTGGGCAGACTTGTATCCAACGCCCTTTTTTTTGGCAGCAAACGCAGTTCGGTTCTCCTAGAACGTCCTCGGAAGCATGGCCGGTTGACTTTCCCAACAAATACGCTCCATTGCTTCGCCAAATCATTTCTGATTCAGCAGCAATGAGCATGTAAGTTAGGTCAATGAGGTTGTCGTCATGATCCATCATATAATACTTTCTTTTGAACTCATTATATGATTCAGGAAGTGACTGCAAAACCCAATTCACAGCCAACTCATCCGGGAATGACACACCCATCATTATCAACCTATCAATGTGTGATTTCATTCCTAGAACGTGGGCACACACGGGTTTACCATCTTTATGTGTCATTTCCAATAGGGCTTTAGTGATATTGAACCTTTCAATTCTTCGATCTTGTGGGTTAAGGATAACAATTGGGGGAGGTGGAGGAAGTGAAACATGATTTCTTGTTCCTCGATCGAATCGTGGAATACCATCTTCATGTGGAATGCTTGTTCCACGGGATTTGGGAAGACCATAGTTGTCGAACTTTGACATCTACAAAATGGGAGAAAAACGAATTCAAGTTAGTTGATTAATTGAGTCCTTAGTAAATCACCCAAATGAGATACTAAGGCTAGGACCCAACACAATATCCTACAACTCGGGAGAGGGATGCCGTAACCCAAATTGCAGAACATTTGAAGGTAAGTGAATGACGATTCACTAATTTCCACCATGAAAAACGAAAAAAAATTTAAGTTTTAAATTTATGAAAACTCCTAGATCCTATGAGATTCATTGAACATTTCAATGGCATGTTTAAATCTCGATATGCCCCTCTTGTTTGTGACTGGGATGTCGATGATCACAAAGCGGGTGTGAATAACCATGCAAACTACATGGTGCCCCCACATGTTACAGTAACCTATTCGATGTGCCGATAAACCACACACGCTCCACCGAACTATGACAAACACTGTGTCACCCTTTGCTACCTTTGCTTAGAACCATTTAGTGTGCCGGTGAACCACACACGCTCCACTAACGTCTTCGTAAGGGCACAAAGTGTAATTTCATGGAATTGCATCAATTCACTTTTGCCTAAGTAACTAAGATTGGGAATTTGAAAAACATTTAGTTACTTTAGTAATTCATTATACTTATAATGGAAGGTTTTCGTCCTATCCTACCCGTTCGGCTAACGACCCTCCACTAGTCAAGAGTGCGGTGGGTAAGAGTGGATACCCATTCAATCGCCATTTTATAGGCAATTTCCTTAAACACCCCTCATAGATCAGCTTCGTGAATGAGGCCTACTAATGGTAAGACTGACTTTTACTCATACATATATAATGTTAGATTTTTAATGTTATATATAGTATAGGGTGTATTTTATACTTTTTAAAATACTAGGTGGTCAAATTTAATAATTATACCTTAAATTCAATTAAATTGTAAACCAAAACTTTTATGGATTTATTAAACCTCTTTTAATTATACACCTTAATTAATTAATAAAACCATAAGGGTGTGATTTGAACTTTTTCAAAACAATACTAGGGTCTAAGAATTTAACATTCCTAATTAAACTTTTAATCAACTTTTAAATTCCAAAACTTGAGGGAAAGTTTTGAAACATTTCAAAACATTAGGGTTTAGAATTTAAATATACATCAAAATTAAACAATTAATCAAAATTTAAATTCCAAAACTTGAGGGCAAGTTTTGAAACCTTTTTCAAAACATTAGGGTTTCAACTATTTAAATTTCAAAACAACAAAACTTTTGAGGTCAAATTTAAACTATAAAACCTAAAGGGGAAAATATGAAACATTTCATAACACAAGGATCAAATAACAAATAATCTAAATTAACATTTAATCACATAATTATCCATATTTGATTTATTTAATGATTTCTTGCAAAACAATTTACCAATTTAATCAAAATAATTAATCAATTATCACATAAGGAAACAAATATTTTATTAATTGATAAATATCTCAAATTAGATCAAGAATATAGTCATATATATCAAAAAATCGGATTTATATTGATCTAATATGATAAGGCAACTATCCTTAAGCAAAAACAGCAAGAAATCCCGGTTTTCCCTCATTCTGACCAGCCGACTCGTCGAGTCAGGCATGGACTCGTCGAGTCAGCATGGACTCGGCGAGTTCATCTAGAGACTCGGCGAGTTCAGCAAGCAGAACCAGAAAAAACGAATTTTTTCAACATACAAGGCATCAATACAATAGAAACCAATCAAGGCTCTGATACCACTGATGGGTTGTGGTCCTAAGAACATCCTATGTGCTCATACAAACCCTAATGCTTGGATCTAGGTTTCTCTATTGTACATGCAAGTTATCCAAGACTATAAACTCTAGATCTAGAATATGATAACCAATATAACATATGATTAGGGTTTAGATCATACCTTGATTGTTATGTGGCAATAACAATCTCAAATCCTCCTTGTATTGACTTTAGAAAGCTTAGAGTCACAAATGTCACTCCTTTAATGGTTCACAAACACCAAGAGCAAGAGGATGAAGAGGAGAGAGGAAGGAGGCTGCCCAAAAACGTGTGAAACCCTAGAAGGATTTTTTTTTCGTTTTTGGGTCATAAGGGATGTATATATAGTTAGGCTATTAGGGTTATCTAACAAGGAAAACCTAATTTGGATGCTTAAGCCCTAAGCAACCCATGGATCCCTTTCCTTAAGGCCTTGGACGATTTCCTTATGGGTTTCCCCATAGAATTCATCCACTCCTTAATACAAGGCAATCCATGGCCCAATTGCAATTATCTTATAATTACAATTCCAGTCCCTTAAGTATAATTAATCTCTTTTAGTCACAAAACTAATTACCAATTAATTATTGACTAATATTAATTAAACAATATGATTTCTCCTTTAATATATTATTCTCATAATATATTAAAGAATCATATTTAATCCTTTCTCTCCATAATTCATCCTATCAAGTTGCGTTGGTGAAGGCAACCCAAAAGGACCATGCACCATCGGGTCAAGTACATACCAAAATAGTTATGGACTTAGACGCTAATCCAACACATGTAACCATTGTGGTGAAGTCATGTAGTCATTTTGTGAATGAATAAGATAGGATTATTCATATATTTTGTGGTTATGTGTTTTATATGATAGTAACATATATTATAAAATAAATAAGATAAAAAATACACGTCAAAAATAAAAGATCACTAAGGGAAAATGTAACGCCCGTATTTCTAGGCTAGGCATTAATATTGACATAATGGTCTAGGTTAACCTTTGTAACTCATTTAGAAGAAATGAAAAGGAATTATGTGAATTTTATGTGAATTATGTGTTTTATGCTTAATTATTAGGGTTTAATTAATTAAAAATAAAAATAAGCGTCAAAATTAAAGTATGAGATAAGCCCGATATCTTTACATAAAGTTGTAGTGGTCGAAACAAGGATTTCGGGGATATAAAGAATGCCGAAATCCGAGTTATAACGAAGAAGTTATGACCTGTCGAAGTTTCACGACAAAACCAGCACGGTGCCGAGTGTCGTAAAAAGTGAGTTTTTGATAAACTACTTTTTAGCCTTAGTAATGTAAACGAAAGTCGTAGTATTCGTTAAACCGAGAAGTTCGATAAAAAGAACGCCCAAATCTGACTTCGTATGAGGAAGTTATGATTTTTCGAAGTTTTAGCTTAGCAGTAGACAGCTAAAAACTCGAATTTTAGATCGAGCGATTTTTAGCCGTCACGACCTAAACGAGAATTGAAGGTCTCATCATTAGGTGCAGAACAGTAAAAAGTCTGACGTAAACGGACGTCGTATGAAGAAGTTATGAATTTTTAACGGATTTCCTGTCCCGGTCTGTTAAAAATAATAATATAAAATTTAAATCAAAAGTAGCCGACGAAGTCTAAACGGAAGTTGTAGATCGTAATTTTAGCTACGCATGCATATAAAGAGCGTCAAAAACGGAGCTCGTATGCGAAAGTTATGGATTTTAGAAGTTTTGGCGCGAAAATCGAGAAAAATCGCATAGTCACACTTTGCCACGTCACCCTCGCTTAGAATGTGACACGTGTCCTGCTGAGTCACTAGGCTGCTGAGTCACCGAAACTGCTGAGTCATGCGAAGCCACGTGTCCTCTTCTGATTCGACCGAGGAGGAGGCCCAATCCGAAGCAGCCAGCTCCCCAGCCGAAGCTTCGCCCTGCTGCCGCGTGTGTCCGAGCCTCGCTTAGCCTAGCTCCGAGCCTCGCAGGTGCACCAGCAGACTCCGGTCCACTTAGAAGCCGCCAGCGAGCCCTCGCAGGTGCGAGCCATGTGCGAGCCTTCGCCTGTGAGCCTTCTCAGCCTTCCGATCAGAAGCTTCACCCTATAAATAGAAGGCTGCGAGCCTTCTCGGATATTTTTAAGAAATTGCCACTTTTAACCCCTAAACCCATATTTTCTTCATCTTAACATCCCGCAAAGCCCCAGTATCGATTGTAAAGCCCGGAATACCCCACGAAGTGCCCGAGAAGCCCGGAAAATTTATCTTTTCGGTTTCGAAGCCCGACTTTTGCAAAGCCCGGTTTCTCAACAAAACTCCCGGTTTTATTAGAAACGATCGTTTTAGGAAACGAATTGCTGCCCGATTTTCACCAAAATATGTGAGTGTGTAGTTACTTTCAATTTACACATAGATATGAAGTATTTACCTTGAAATACGTGTTATGTGTAAATATACTAATTGTTTAATTGAGGTGACTCTTGAATTGATGTTTTATACAAGTTTTAAACTGTATATGCTTTTTATCTACGAAAAATGTTGGGTAAAACATGAGTAGATGAAATAGTGGGTATGATGAAAGGTGAGCTGGATAAAGGAGATGATCAATAATATTGATCATGAGTTGAGGGTGAGTGGTGAAAATTTGAGAGAATCACTTACCCAAATTGTTGGCCCCCGTCATCCAGCAGAGTATGGATGACAACCATGGACTATTCTAGACAGTCTATGGAACACTACCAGGCCCGCAACCTGTAGGTGTAATGAACTATATGTTCATTTGTTGTACTCTAAAACCCATTGACATGTATTGCAGGAGAGAACACCTGTAAATAATATTGTCAATAAATGAGAGCTATGGACTTAGCACATGTTGAATAAACTTTGGCAGCTATGGAATTAGTGCCCGTTGTATAAACCCCGGTCACGAGGTGACTTTGTGTCTATTCCTTAGGATGAATCCTTAGGAAGGAGTGATAGTTGATTCTTAGGGTAAACCCTTAAGAAATAAATAAAATAATGGGGTTTGGGGTAATTCGGTTGATTGATTGATGTTTAAACATAATAAATTTATGTATTGTGGGTTGAAAACCATATATGCTCTCCAGGATTCCAAGCCTGACCCACTCAGCTGTTTATATTACAGGTAGAGGACCCCGAGCACAGTCGGATGATGATGATGAGTGAATTTTGGATTATAGGCCAGTAGTTACAAATAACTGTCGTAAGGCTTATAATGTCTTGTTTATGCTTTTGATCTGTATCGGAACATGACATCCCGAGGTTTTGATATAAAAGGAAATGATATATTTCTTAAAGAAAGGTTTTGACAAACTTTTATCATATTTTGTTTTGGGGACCAATTCTGCAACATCTTTTATAAAGATTTCTCTAGTTTGATTTTAAAAAGCATAAATTAAATCGGTCTTTTCTGGCCGAGAAATTTGGGGATGTCACAGAAAATTATCTAAACCTAGTTATAGTATTCATAATTGGAATCCCATACATATCTAGAACGCCTCAATCCGACATAGAACGAAGAAGTTAGGAAACGCCAAAGTCTCACGATAAAACCAACGTGGCTATGGATAACATAAAAAGTGAATGTGGGTTAGATTGCTTTTTAGCTTAGGAACTCTAAACAGAATTCATAGATGTCGTAAAAGCGAATTCGTGTGTATAGGTATCGTCTAAATCTTACTTCACTAAAGGAAGTTATGATTTTTCCAAAATTCGGCGCAACCGTGTGGGCACCGATATTGAATTTTAGATCGATAGACTATCAGCCAAAACAATATAAATGAGAGTCAAAGATCTCGTTTTTAGGATTCCAACGATATAAAAACCATCGGAAACGGATGCCAGATGTGAGAGTTATGCAGTTTACATGGGCTTTAATAGCCTAAACATGTGTAAATAAAATAAAGTTAAAATTAGCCAACAGAGTCTAAAGGAAAGTTATAGATCCCGTCGAGAGCTTTCTGTGGATATAAAGAAAGTAAAAACGGAGCTAGTATGAAGGAGTTATATAATTTTGAAAATCTAGAAAACTTCACATGCGCACGCGCGTCGCACCAAGGTTGCGCGCGAAGTCAACCACGTAGCCCCACCCAGATCGTGCCACATGTCGGCAGCCCATTAGATCGACGTCACCCTTATGCACGAAACGCCTCCTATTGCACGACGCACAAGACTCGAAACTCAGCTATAAATACCTGCTCATTCTTTCACTCCTCCCTCACACCTTTCAGTCGATATATCTTTGAAAATTCTGATAGTTAGACCATTTTTCTTCATCTAGCCTACGGCGAAGCCCTACGACACCCCCGAGTGCTCAGCTTGCCATAATCTTTGTGTAGGAGGCACTACCTTTATGACACCAAATGCACCATCTTCACAGACCATAAAAGTCTTCAGCACATTCTCAATCAAAATGAGCTTACCATGAGACAACGATGATGGGTGGAACTGCTAAATAACTACGAGTGTGAAATTCGTTATCATCCATGCAAGGACAACGTAGTAGCAGACGCCCTAAGTCGGAAAGAATACTTGGGCCGCCGAGTAAAATCATTTACCATGACCATCCATTCACACCTGTCCACACAAATCAAGGAGGCGCAGTTAGAAGACTTGAAACTCGAGAACGTCGCAGGAGAGGCCCTACGGGGAATGGATAAAAACTTCGAAGTCAGGGATGACGGAGCTCGTTACATCATGGATCGAATCTGGACACCAAGATTCGGTGGGTACAAAGACGTTGTCATGAACGAGGCTCACAAGACAAAATACTCCGTTCATCCCAATTCAGACAAGATGTATTTGGACCTAAAAAAACTTTATTAGTGGCCAAACATGAAGGTAGAAATCACTAACTATGTGGGCAAGTGCTTGACTTCTGCCAAGGTCAAGGGAGAATATCAAAAGCCCTCGGGTTTGATTCAACAATCGGACATATTCGAGTGGAAGTGGGAGTCAATAACCATGGACTTCATAACCAAGTTACCTAAGACAATGGGTGGACTTGACATCATCTAGGTGATCGTTGACAGGTTAACCAAATCCACGCACTTCCTGCCAATAAAAGAGACCGACAAGATGGAGGAGCTAACCAGGACGTACATTAAAGAGATCGTGCAACTACATGGGGTGCCAACATCTATCATCTTCGATAGAGTTAGCCGGTTCACCTCACGGTTTTGGCAATCACTATAGAAGTCCTTAGGGACCAAACTCGACATGAGTATAGCTTATCACCCTCAAACAGACGGTCAAAGCAAAAGGACCATCCAGACACTAGAAGACATGTTGAGAGCATGTGTGATAGACTTTGGTAAGTATTGGGATACCCACTTAACACTCGTTGAGTTCTCATACAATAACAACTATCACACTAGCATCAAGGCCGCCCATTCGAAGCCCTCTAGGGCGCAAGTGTAGATCACCATTCTGTTGGGATGAGGTAGGCGACACGAAGCTAGCAAGAGGACATTTTTGCCTAATAGCACTCTCACCGGCCCGGAGATCATACGAGGAACTACGGAGAAGATCGTTCAGATCCGTGAACGATTAAAGGTATCCCAGGATCGGTAAAAGAGTTATGATGATAAATGACGAAAACCTTTGGAATTCCAGGTTGGTGACCTAGTTCTGTTGAAGGTCTCACCCTGGAAGGGAATGATACGTTTCGGCAAACGTGGGAAGCTAAATCCAAGGTATATCGGGCCATTCGAGATCCTTCCTAGAATCGGCCCGGTGGCTTACAAGCTTCGACTGCCACAAGAACTCAGCAACATACATCTTGTCTTCCATGTGTCATACCTGAAGAAGTGTCTGTCTGATTAGACTCTTGTGGTCCCACTTGACAAGATCGAGGTAAACGACAGTCTACACTTGATAGAGGAACCAGTGGAAATCATGGACAGGGAAGTCAAAAGGACGAAACAAAGCCATATACCAATAGTAAAGGTCCGTTGGAACGCCAAGAGAGGACCCGAATTCACTTGGGAGCGGGAAGATCAAATGAAACAGAAATATCCACAACTTTTCCTCTAGTTGCAAGAACCCGTTCAAGATGCAAATTTCGGGATGAAATTTCCTCTAACGGGGGGATGATGTGACAACTGGAAAATTTTGAGTCAAACAACGTCTAAGAGATTTTGTGTATAAGTGTATCCATAATGTAACCTTGTTACAATAAAACTTGAAAGCCAAAAAGGGCGTTGGTTGTGTAAGTGTATAAGTGTATCTACAATCTAACCTCGTTCAAGATGCATATTTCGGGACGAAATTCCCTCTAAAAGAAACCTTTTTTCGGACGGCTAACACATACACCTATCTCATATCTTTATAGTTTATACTGCATATTTCATTTATTATGAGACTTGAACGTGCTTTTCAGCACACTAGATACAGTTAGACTAAGGGTGTGTTTGAAACCCTTCTGACTGGGTCGAGTCAGTGAATTGGGCTGACCCGGTCAGACAATCTTTGTTTGATTTGTGGCTTTCTCGGTAAGATAGGCTAGCTCAAATTGCTTACCCGGTCAGATTAATACACATTGTTGACTGGAAATAAGACACTTCTACCCCTAAAAGTGTAACACCCGTGTTTCTAGCCTAGGCATTTATATTGAGTTAATATTCTAGGTTAACCTTTGTAACTCATTTTGAAGAAATGAAAAGGAATTATGTGAATATTATGTGAATTGTGTGTTTTATGCTTAATTAATTAAGAATAAAAATAAGCGTCAAAATTAAAGTGTGAGATAAGCCCGATATCTTTACATAAAGTTGTAGCGGTCGAAACAAGGATTTCGGGGATATAAAGAATACCAAAATCCGAGTTATAACGAAGAAGTTATGACCTGTCGAAGTTTCGCGACAAAACCGGCACGGTGCTGAATGTCGTAAAAAGTGAGTTTTTGATAAACTAATGTTTAGCCTTAGTAATCTAAACGAAAGTCGTAGTATCCATTAAACCGAAAAGTTCAATAAAAAGAACGCCCAAATCTGACTTCGTATGAGGAAGTTATGATTTTTCGAAGTTTCAGCGTAGCAGTAGACAGCTAAAAACTCGAATTTTAGATCGAGCGATTTTTAGCCGACACAACCTAAACGATAATTGAAGGTCTCGTCATTAGGAGCACAACGGTAAAAAGTCTGACGAAAACGGACGTCGGATGAAGAAGTTATGAATTTTTAACGGATTTCCTGTCCCGGTCTGTTAAAAATAATAATGTAAAATTTAAATTCAAAATTAGCCGACGAAGTCTAAACGGAAGTTGTAGATCGTAATTTTAGCTACGCGTGCATATAAAGAACGTCAAAAACGGAGCTCGTATGCGAAAGTTTTGGATTTTAGAAGTTTTGGCGCGAAAACCGAGAAATTTCGCATAGTCACACTTTGCCACGTCACCCTCGCCTCGCATGCGCCACGTGTCCTGCTGAGTCACCAGGCTGCTGAGTCACCGCAGCTGCTGAGTCATCCGAGCACATGGCCCTATCCGAAGTGGTCCAGTGAAGATCCGACGCGTGCCTTCTCCCTCGTGTCCGAGCCCTCGCAGAAGCCACGAGCTTCCCTCATCGGATCCGGACTTCGGTCCAATCACAGGCCGCCAGCAGCTCCTTCGCACGCCCAGACCTCATGCGAGCCTCCCCCCCCCCCCCCCTGCGAGCCTTCTCAGCCGTCGGATGAGAAGACTCCTAACCGTCCGATCAGAAGCTTCCCCCTATAAATAGAAGGATGCGAGCCTTCTCGGATAATTTTAAGAAATTGCCACTTTTAACCCCTAAACCCATATTTTCTTCATTTTAACATCCCGCAAAGCCCCGGTATCGATTGTAAATCCCGGAACACCCCACGAAGTACCCGAGAAGCCCGGAAAATTTATCTTTTCGGTTTCGAAGCCCGACTTTTACAAAGCCCGGTTTCTCAATAAAACTCTCGGTTTTATTAGAAACGATCGTTTTAGGAAACGAATTGCTGCCCGATTATCATCAAATCATGTGAGTGTATAGTCACTTTCATTTTACACATAGATATGAAGTACTTACCTTATAATACGTGCTATGTGTAAATATATTAATTATTTATTTGAGGTAATTGTTGTGTTGATGTTTTATACAAGTTTTAAACTGTATAAGTATTTTTATCTACAAATATGTTGGGTAGAACATGGGTAGATTCTGATGTGTGATAAAATAAAATTGATGAGAGGCCTCGATGTGTTTTGAGATCCAGTCATCTAGCGGAGTTTGGATGACGACCACAGACTTTCTAGACAGTCCAGTGGGAAACATTAGCAGGTCCGCAACCTGTAGGTGTTAATGAACTAAGAGTGTTCATTCACTGTACTCCATCCCCCTCGTGGTTGCCTTTAGGACATGTATGGCTGAGGAAACCCCTTAGCAGTAGTGTCCATCCCAATGATATTCTTTAGGCTAGGTCCCTTGTGATAAGTGTTTAGGGACATAAAGTGAGGATAACGGGAATGGGTAATCAGGGTTATTGTTGATTGATGAACTTAGTAAGTTTATTATTATTATGGGTTGAAAACCCTATATGCTCACCAGGCTCCCAAGCCTGACCCACTCAGCTTTTTAGGTTACAGGTAGTGGACCCCGAGCATAGTCGGAGGACAACGAGAGATTTTTGGATTATAGGCCAGTAGTTGTAAATAATTGTTGAAAGGCTTATAATGTCTTGTTTATGC
This sequence comes from Lactuca serriola, assembly GCF_051521515.1. Lineage (NCBI taxonomy): Eukaryota > Viridiplantae > Streptophyta > Magnoliopsida > Asterales > Asteraceae > Lactuca > Lactuca serriola. Next base: position 280,941,690 of record NC_136412.1, on the reverse strand, counting down.
TTTTGATCTGTATCGGAACATGACATCCCGAGGTTTTGATATATATATATATATATATATATATATATATATATATATATATATATATATATATATATATATATATATATATATATATATATATATATATGGAAAACATATACCTTCTTAATGAAGGGTTTTGATAAACTTTTATCATATTTTGTTTGGGGACCAATTTCGCAACATCTTTTAAAAAGATTTCTCTGATTTTATTTTAAAAAACATAAATTAAATCGGTCTTTTCTGGCCGAGAAATATGGGGATGTCACAAAAAGTCAGTGCACAACTAATGAAAAGAGGGCAGTGAGAATCGAACTAACGACCTTACATTCATAAAACCACATCACTAAGCTAGAAGGTTGTTTTTGTTATATTTGCTCAAATAGTTTATATAATGTGTAGTGGTTATAATTAATGATAGACTTTGGTAAGTACTAGGATACCCACTTACCACTCGTTGAGTTCTCATACAATAACAGCTATCACACTAGCATCAAGGCCGCCCATTCGAAGCCCTCTAGGGCGCAAGTGTAGATCACCACTATGATGGGTTGAGGTGGGCGACACGAAGCTAGCAAGAGGACAAGTGCCTAATAGCACTCTGACCGGCCCGGAGATCATACGAGAAACTACGGAGAAGATCATTAAGATCCGTGAACAATTAAAGGTATCCTAGGATCGGTAAAAGAGCTATGCTGATAAACGACGAAAACCTTTGGAATTCCAGGTTGGTGACCTTGTTCTGTTGAAGGTCTCACCCTGGAAGGGAATTATACGTTTCGACAAACGTGGGAAGCTAAATCCAAGGTATATCGGGCCATTCGAGATCCTTCTTAGAATCGGCCCGGTGGCTTACAAGCTTCGACTGTCACAAGAACTCAGCAACGTACATCTTGTCTTCCATGTGTCATACCTGAAGAAGTGTTTGTCTGATTAGACTCTTTGTGACATCCCCAAAATCACGGCCAGAAAAGACCGATTTCATTTATGCTTTTTAAAATAATTTCAGAGTAAATCCTTTTGATTTAAAAGAGATGCGGAATTTGTTCCCAAAAAAACAAAATATGATAAAATAATATTTATCAAAGCATTTCATCAAGAGATGCATTTTCATTATATAATCAAAACTCGGGATGTCATGTTCCGATACAGACCATAAAGCATAAACAATAACATTACAAGTCATTCAACAAATATATATATATATATATATATATATATATATATATATATATATATATATATATATATATATATACAGACTGGTAAACAAATCAACTCAATGATTCATCCATCTTATGCCCTTGCGCCACTACCTGTAATACAAATAATCTGAGTGGGTCAGGCTTGGGAGCCTGGTGAGCATATAGGGTTTTCAACCCACAATAAATAATTATATTTAATTTCACCAACCAACAATAACCCGATTACCCATTCCCGTTATCCTCACTTTATGTCCCTAAAACAACATCTATCTCAAGGGACCTAATCTAGGATTTTCATCGGGACAGACATTACTGCTAAGGGGTTTCCTCAATATTAGATATCCTAAAGGCAACCATGAGGGGGGATAGAGTACACCGGTGAACACATCGTTCACAACACCTACAGGTTATGAACCTGCTAGCGTTCCACACGACTGTCTAGAAAGAGTATGTGGTCGTTATCCATACTCCGCTGAATAACTAGATCAACAACAACAACATCGAGGCCTTTCATCTGTTTATCACACATCAACTATCTACCCATGTTCTACCCAACATATTAGTAGATAAAAATATATATTTTTATACATAGTTTAAAACATGTATAGCATTCTCATTCAATACATATTTCAAACAACAGATGAGACACATACACATAACACATATTTCATAGATAATAAATCATATCTATGAGATAGAAGAAAGTGAATATACAATCACACATATAACAACAAAATATAAACATAACACGTATATCGTATAAAATACTTCGTAGTTATGCGTTAGAAGAAGGTAACTACACACTCACTTGATCAGAAGATGATCGGACAACACTACGGTTCTAAGAGTAGTATTCTTCGGTGAAACCGTGATCACTTCTCACACCGGGCTTCTCGCGGGCAGAGCTTCGGCTCGGAAACTCTAACTTCTCGGGATCTTCGGGGCTTCGGGACTTGCTTTGGGGCTCGGGAATGATACTGGGGCTTCGGGATATCTCTGGCACGTAAAACGATGCAAAACGGGAGAAAGAGAAGAGAATTTGGAAAATGGAGTCGGCTGCCCTCGCAAGCCTTTTATAGGAGGCTGAGGCCTCGCATTACGCTGGGCGTAATGTGACATCCCCAAAATCTCGGCCAGAAAAGACCGATTTTCATTTATGCTTTTAAATATTTTCAGAGTAAATCCTTTTGATTTGAAAGAGTTTCGGAATTTGTTCCCAAAAACAAAACATGATAAAACAATGTTTACCGAAGCATTTCATAAAAGAAATGTATTTTCATTATAATCAAAACTCGGGGTGTCATGTTCCGATACAGACCAATAAGCATAAACGAATACATTACAAGTCATATAACAAATATAAACATATGCAGACTTGTAAACAAAACAACTTGATGGATCATCCATCTCATGCCCTTCCGCCACTTCCTGTAATACAATTTAAAACTGAGTGGGTCAGGCTTGGGAGCCTGGTGAGCATATAGGGTTTTCAACCCACAATAAATATCGTATTTAATTTTCACCAACCAACAATAACCCAATTACCCATTCCCGTTATTCTCACTTTAATGTCCCTAAAACAACTAACATAAGGGACCTAGTCTAAGAATATTTCATCGAGGCGACAACACATGCTTCGCGGGTACCTCAGCAATATAAGTCAAATAAGGCAACCATGAGGGGGATGGAGTACAGCGAATGAACACCCAAGTTCATTAACACCTACAGGTGGCGAACCTGCTAATGTTTCCACAAGACTATCTAGAAAAGTATGTGGTCGTCATCTAAACTCCGCTAGATGACTAAATCAAACAACAACGAGGCCTCTCATCTGTTTATTACACACCAACTATCTACCCATGTTCTACCCAATATATTAGTAGATAAAAATATACATTTGTATACATAGTTTAAAAACCTGTATAGCATGCTTTAATCAACACATATGTCACATAACAGATGAGGCACACACTCACATAACACATATCTCATAAAGAAATAAGCAGATCTATAAGATAGAAGAGAGTGAATACACATTCACACATAACACAACCAAATATATACACATAGCACGTATTTTTATATAAAATACTTCGTATTATTGTATTAGAAAGAAAATAACTACACACTCACTTGATCAGAAGATGATCGGATAGCACTACGACTTGCAAAAGTAGTAATCCTCAGCAGATCTGGAAGATCTCTTCAAAAATCGAACTTCTCGCGGGCAGAGCTTCGGCTCGGGAACCGCACTTCTCGGGATCTTCGGGATCTCGGGACTTGCTTCGGGACTTGGGAATATTACCGGGGCTTCGGGGTACTTTTGGCACGCAAATCGATGCAAAACGGGAGAGAGAAGAGAGAAAATAGCAACCCTAAACGGCTGGCCCTTCAAATCTATTTATAGGGCAAATTTGGCCCTTGCCACGTCGTGGCAACCTTGTTCCACGTCGTGGGCTTGGTCGTCACTGCATGCGTCATCCCAAGTTGCATCTGGGGGCCTTCCGGAGGTGACAGGACACTTGCCACGTCGTGGCAACCTTGTTCCACGTCGTGGGCTCTGACAGTTTTGGGGTTTCGCGCCCCAAACTTCAGAAATTCATAACTTTCGCATACGAACTCCGTTTTCGACGTTCTTTATATCGCCGCGAAGGTGAGATTATGATCTACAACTCTCGTTTAGACTCCATTGGCTAATTTTGACTTTATTTTTAATATATTATAAGTATATTACTTATATATTATCTTTAGTAGGCCGGGACAGGAAAACTCCGTTCGAAATTCATAACTCCTTCATCTGAACTCCGATTCCGTCTGTCTTTCCGTTGTTGCACTACTATCGATGAGATCTTCAATTCTCATTTAGATCACTAAGGATAGATATCTATCTACCTTAAATTCACTATCTACGTCGCGCTGGGTCGCGCTGGGTCGTGCCGGTTCTGTCGCGAAACTTCGACAGGTCATAACTTCTTCGTTATAACTCGGATTTCGGCATTCCTTATATCTCCGGAATCCTTGTTTCGACCACTACAACTTTATGAAAAGATATCGGGCTTATCTCACACTTTAATTTTGACGCTTATTTTTATTCTTAATTAATCAAACCACATAATTAAGCAATTAAGCACAAAACACATAATATTCAAATAATACACTTTTATTATTTCAAAACGGGTTACAAAGGTTAACCTAGACTATTACATTGCTAAAAATGGCAAGCCCGGAAACACAGGCGTTACACGTAATGCTCTACGCGGGGCGTACGCCTTAGAAGTTCGTCACTGCTTACGTATCCGAAGAACTCGAGTGTGAGGCGCGTCATGCTTCGGTGTACGTTGGGCGTAACCCGGATAAGTCCGGTGACTCCCCTTCGGATAATATCGGATTAATAATTAAATTTATATATTAATTATTTAATAAACTTTAAAAATTCATATCTTCTTCATACGAACTCCGTTTTCGACGTTCTTTATATCCACGCGTAGGTGAGACTACGCTCTACAACTTTCGTTTAGACTCTGTCGGCTAATCTTGACTTTATTTTTATTATTTATTTTTAGTAGGTCGGGACAAGAAAACTCCGTTATAAATTCATAACTTCTTCATCCGACGTCCGTTTTCGCCTATCTTTTTATCGTTTCACTACAATTAACGAGATCTTCGATTTTCATTTAGATTGTTTCGGCTTACTTCGACAGATCATAACTTCTTCATTATAACTCGGATTTCGACATTCTTTATATATACGAAAACCACGTTCCAACTACTACAACATTATACATAGATATCAGCTTTATCTAACATTTTATTTTGACGCTTATTTTTATTTTCAATTACATTAAGACACACAATTAAGCACAAAACACATAATACTCAAATAATGCACTTCTATTATTTCAAAACGGGTAACAAAGGTTAACTTAGACTATTACATTAACATTAATGACAAGCCCAGAAACACAGGTGTTACACTCTTGTGGTCCCACTTGACAAGATCGAGGTAAACAAGAGTTTACACTTCATAGAGGAACTAGTGGAAATCATGGACAGGGAAGTCAAAAGGACGAAACAAAGCCGTATACCAATAGTAAAGGTCCGTTAGAACGCCAACCGAGGACCCGAATTCACTTGGAAGTAGATATGAATGAAGATTGTCATGAATTGGTGTGTGGATTGTCTAAAAGAGTATTAGACATAAGCAAATGTTTGCTGCAACGTTCATGAGTGCTTATGAATATGATTTGAGCATTGGATTAAACCCACGCTCACTTGGATCACTCCATGAATTGTATCACGAATGATTGGTGAGACGATAACATCTTATATTCTTGAAACCGAGATGTGTGAGTTGTATCTTGCAAATCGGTTGCACATTGATAGTATGTAAACGCACTAGTAACTTGGTGTTATAAAACATATTATTGTGTGTGATTCGGTGAGTAAGTGCAAGCGAGCATTGAATCAAAGTTTATCCTTTCCTTTTATTCAAAGTAGGATAAAAGCGATATCTTTGGGGCCCTCGATGATTTTGTGATGACAAACGTAAATGCTCGGCCGGGCTAGGGCTAATTTGATTTGTTCAATTAGTCAGTCGTCATAAATCGGGAATCAAGATATAGTACAAAGAGAATGATTTGAAATCATATCTCATATGATATCTAGAATGGAGGAATATATGATCCTTTATCTAAGGACACGCGTATCTGATAGGATCAGAGTTGACAACGGCTTTAGAAAGCTACGATTGCAGATCAGGATCTGAAGTCATACGCAGAATAGTTGTTAGACTTATCCAAGTGGGAGACTGTTGGATTAGTGTCTAAGTCCATAACTATTTAGGTATGTACTTGACCCGATGGTGCATGGTCATTTCGGGTTGCCTTCACCAAAGCAACTTGATAGGATGAATTATGGAGAGAAAGGGTTAAATATGATTTATTAATATATTATGAGAATAATATATTAAAGGAGAAATCATATTGTTTAATTAATATTAGTCAATAATTAATTGGTAATTAGTTTTGTGACTAAAAGATATTAATTAAACTTAAGGGACTGGAATTGTAATTATAAGATAATTGCAATTTGGGCCATGGATTGTCTTAAATCAAGGGGTGGACGAATTCTATGGGGAAACCCATAAGGAATCGTCCATGGGCTTGATTAAAAGGAGTCTATGGGTTGCTTAGGGCTTAAGCAACCAAATTAGGGTTTCCTTGTTAGATAACCCTAATAGCCTCACTATATATAGAACCCTTAAGGCTCAAAAACGTGGGGAACTTCTTTTCTAGGGTTAGAACACGTTTTGGGCAGCCTCTAACCTCTCTCCTCTTCATCCTCTTGCTTATGGTGTTTGTGAGCCATTAGAGGAGTGACACTTGTGACTCTAAGCCTTCCAAAGTCAATTCAAGGAGGAATTGGGATTGTTATTGCTACATAACAATCAAGGTAATATCTTAAACCTAATTATATGTTAATATTGATTTCCATATGCTAGAATTAGGGTTTATAGTCTTGGATTCAAAGCATGTACAATAGAGAAACCTAGATCCAAGCATTTGGGTTTGTATGAGCACATAGGATGTCTTATGACCAAAACCCATCAACTATACCATCACATGTGCATTGGGAAATACCAAATGAAACGGTGGTCATGTTACCTCCCTCAATGCAGTAGTTATTCATGTAGCACCTTTATGTTTTATGTAGTATTATGTATTAGTTTTTTATGTACCCCGTTTTTATTTTAGTGTCGTGTTACGTATTAGTTATCCATGTATCCTGTTTATATTTTATGTCGTATTATGTATTAGTTATTTATGTACCCCATTTATATTTTATGGCTTTCTATGTATTGGCTATTGAGGAAACAACATACATTAAAAGAAATGGACGTTTATTAAATAGTAACAACTACACACATACAACAACAACCAACTTAAATAACGAAAAACAATTAACTTAACCAACATACATATTAAAAATAAGGGACATTCTTTAAAAGATTCCATGCATCTAAGTGGGTAAACTCGCTACCATCATATTCAAAACGGTATAGTTCCAAAGCCACTTGCCGTAGAATGTCTTCATCCGTATTTGCATGTTCGTTATCCAACTCGTTATAAATACGTTGAAATTGTTTCACCTTTATTTTCAAATCCAGAAACTTCGCTTTGAAATCTCTTCTTCTTCGATATTGAGTACGGCTCATTAAATGGTGAAACAAATGACAGACACGAGACCAAAATGATCCAGCACGAACTTGTGGGGGACCCGGTGGAAAATCCTCCTCTACAGTTATAATCCAAGCTTGAACCAAAGTGACCTCCTCTGCATTCCTCCATATATGTGGTGAGTCCATAATTGCAAGGAGGGAAGTAATACGATACAGTTACAACGGATATTAAAATCTATTTATAACGACTCCTTACTTTCCTGGTGCAATGGCTTGTCAATTCAAGCAGCAATGTATTGTGTTGTCATTCGACCGGGGATGACTTGTCAACTCGAACAGTGATATGTTGTGTTATAAGTATAGTACACTGCATTCGTCAGTTAATTTTGACTATGAATTGCAGACATATTAGAAGATTGGACTGCGATTTTGTGTAGAAACTACTATAAATTGACCTTAAGTTACATAAATACTTTATTAAATAAACCAATACAGCTGTTCAAATATTGTTTTTTAGATTCTACTCTTTTTGTTTCAATCAAAATGAGTTATATATCATGGAGCAATGAAGAGTTCTTGGTTCTTACACATGCTTATATTCATGTGTACGAGACAAGCAAGTTGAACGATCCAATGTTTTGGAGCCGTTTAACCAATATTTTCAATGCTGAAAACCGAATGGCTACAAGAAACGATCGTGACAAACTAGACATCTTAGCAAGATGGTATGAAATGAAAACCAAAGTTCTATTACTCAACGATCTTTATACCAAAATTGACGACACCCGTTTAAATGCTACCGAGGAGGTCATCTTGGAAGCTGCTAAGGAGGAATACAAGTCATTAAGTAACGGGTTGGAATTCCAGTTTGAAGCCCCTTGGAATATTTTGAAATATATCCCGTTTGTTTAAAATCTATTTTAGTTTATTATGTGAGTACTAGGTTATTTTCATGTACTAGGTTATTTTCATGTAATTCGTATGTATTTCGTATGTATTTCATTTGTTTAAAATCTATTTTAGTTTATTATGTGACCAACTCGTATGATTAATTTGAATTAATAAATGGCCATTGCATTAGTTTTCACAATACATTAGAATACATTAGTAATAAGGATTCCATGAACCATTAAAAACATTATAACAATTACATGAAAAACAACGACATAATACGAACAAAGCATTAACGTAAAACACAAGTCCATGGGTTATTCTTAACAGAAATTAGAGCGGTCTACATGAAATACTGTTTATTTTTAACAAACTTCCAAACTTCCTCATATTCAAAGTCTCTGCCGTCATGCTCACAGATGTAAAAATCTGTAACAACTTCCAAGAACTCTTCTTCGTCATGATAACGAACATTGTTACTTTTCGCATAATTACATGCTCGATTGAACCATGTCACTTCTTCCTTTACATCCATCCACTTAGTAACATCTAATTTTTCTCTTTTTTGTCCTTCTCCCATCTCATGGTTAAACAAAGATGTTATGCGAGTCCATTCATCACCAATTAGGCAATGCGGGGGAGCAAGTAACGATACACCATCCTTAACACTTAGCCAGCATCGTGTTAGAACTAACACCTCGTTTGTCGTCCATGGCCTTTCAGAATTGGAACTAGGTACTTCATTCGAAGAACTTGCTGCATTCGACGACATTTCTAATAATGGGAGTTCGTTTCGTTTACGTGATTTGGGTGTTTGGTTTTTAGATCTTAAACATCTATTTATATAAATAAATAGACTATGAATTAATACTTTGACTACGAAATGGTTATATTTGGACAACGATTTTCAGCTTTATGCAGTGTTTTATCATGTCAATCTGTCATTTATCTCTTGTCACTTAAGGGTCCCACTACGATGTGCAAGTTACTACAGTGACTTGTCATTACTGTCTAGTCATTTCAAAGTTGGACTTGTCATTACTGTCTAGTATGTATAAATACCACTTATAGCTCCAGTTTAATACAATATCGACTTTATTATGAGTTCCTCACACAAATTCGAAGTTTGCTCATGCAACGAAGTAGATTGTTACTACTGTGATTCGGTAGACCTTTTTTTTACACCCTCTTCAGCCGGGCCATATATGTCACATGAAAATTTTGAAGAATTAAAGAAGGCTGAAGCACAACAAGAAGAGGACAAAGAGTCATCCTGACTTCTCACTCAACTTGCTAATGATATTGAATCAGAATGCAAACAAGCTCAAGAATGGATTGAACTCAATAAAAACAAAATCAAAGAGCATAAAGATTGGATAAAAAAGAGTAAGAAGGCAATCAAAACGACTGAAAAACGGCTTGCTGAGAAGGATGAGCAGTTGATACACATTATGGTAAAAAAGGATCGTTTGGAAGACAAAATGAGAATTAGGGATGACAATATAACAATGGAGAAAGAGAAGTACCCATTGCAGTTCCCTAGTTTAAAAATTAGTTACAAAGTTGTTGTAATATTATCATGAAACAGATTAGGTTGCAAAAGGATCGTTTGTTGTTTTTTTAAATAACATGTTGTAACTGTTAAAAAAAATCTGCAAACTATATTTTATAATATAAAGGCTTCATTCATTGTTATAATCAACAAACTTAACTAAAATATGAAAGCATAGCAATGTCTTGTAAGAGTTAATAAAAATATTACAATACATAATAAGTAAACAACTCATCATTACTCTTAATTTCAAGGTTGTTTTATATCAAAATCAGCGTTATAGGTTTGTGAGCAACCCGCTGAACCACCAATATTATATGCCATTTATGCAGTAGAAATTATGTGACCTGCTCCGCTACCGGACGCCCTTCCAGTACAATTATTTCTCGTGTGTCCTAGTTGACCACATGTAGAACACTCTTTTGTAATTCGACCCTCGCCTTGGGATGGAATGCGGTCTGTGTTTCTTGGCTTGTCTGGCTGACGTTTATCCATTTATAGGTGGCTTAACAATCATCAAATCATCGGGGATCTCCCATTCGGATGGCTTTGGCAGAGGGTTTATTAATTCCTCATATGTTTTCCTCAGTGTTTCGGTAAGGTAAGCATTTAATGCAAACCTCGAGCAGTCTTGGTAATTGTTCACTGTTAAACATCTTATGACATGACCACAAGTTATCCCATCAAGTTGCCAATGCCTACATGTACATGTCATATGTTGAAAATCAACAATCACATTTTGTGCCCCCTTTTTGACCTCGCATTTCGTGTTTGAGATCATGCGAACATCCCATTTGGTAAAAGTTTTCTTGTTTTCTTTTACAACTTCATCCGCCCAAGGGGTAAGTATTGTTGTTGCTTCCGCTAAAAAAACAGCAAAAATGAAGAAGTTAAGATTAATAACATCAAAACTAATAAAACATTAATATTACAAATTACTTAATACCTGCAAAGTTACGTCTTTGAAACCACCATTGTTGCATTGTAGCACAAAAAAAATCGATCAACATAAGTATTGGCACCTTACGTGCGTGTCTAGATAATGCATTTATAGACTCCGCACTGTTGGACGACATAAGATTGTATCGGTTCCCTTTAAAATGTGCCCTTGACCAGGTTTCTGGATTTATACTTTTTAAGTACTCCCATACTGGTTCTTTTGTCTTTTTCATAATATCCATGGCAGCATCAAAAGCATCAATTGTGTACGCCCTACACGCCTCCCAAAAAATTCCTTTAACCGTCTTACTCTTGCCGAATCTAGATACTATGTTGAAATACAAATGGACACCACATATTCCATGATGAGCGTGAGGAAAAATGTTGGCAACGGATGTTGCTATAGATGGAGACCTATCAGATATAATTGTAAGCTCCTGCATATTTCCTATGCAATCATGTAGTTTTTGAAAAAACCATGTCCAAGAATCGGTACACTCATTTTTGCATATACCATATGCAACCGGTAATATTTGGTTTTGTTCGTCCTTAGTAACTGCAAGTAACATGGTACCTTTGAACTCGCCCTTTAGGTGAGCTCCATCTACTACTAGGGTCGGCTTACAAAAATTGACAAAAGCGCGTACCTACAATACATTGTATATCTATTCAAATACACCAAAATAAATATTAAAAAATTAATATAATATGATAATACTAACCGACCAACCGAGTGCGACATACAAAAACTCAAAGCGATCATCAGCATCTGTTTTAATATGTGTGACAGTACCCGGATTATGTTTGGCCAAGTTGTGACAATACGCCGGAAGTTTGGTAAAAGAATCATCTTTCGTACCCCTTAACGACAACAATGCATATTGCTTCGCACGCCATGCCTGATGGTATGAGATATTGATATTCAATTGAGCATTCATATCATTAACAATTTCTTTTCCCCGATAAACTCTACTATAGTCTTCAGCCAAAACATCAGCAACATATTCACCCAAAACATATTTGTTTGCTTGTCGATGATTAGGTTGCAACAATGTTGAAGAACATGTGTGTACATCAACAAATTTATTCACTTGGAAAAGTCCATCAGAATTTTTAATTGCTTTTGCTCTTAGTAACCAAGAACAATTTTTCGAAACACACACAACTTCATACCTTGATTTGGTGGATCTACGTGTCCTCGTCTGGAAACCTTCTCGAAGACATTTTTTACCAATACACCGCTTTAAAAGTTCTTTGTTCTTAAATATACTCTCACATTGAATCTTTTGAAGATTCATGTCTACCATCTGTGTTGGGATATCTTCATTAATATCAACTGGCCATGCTGGTACAGGGGGCATACCGTGAAAAAGGTTATCGGGAAACTTAGCTTTAACTTAATCACCCAACTCATCTCTATCGGAATTGCTTTGTAGCTCAGTTATATCTAAACATACATCACCAACATCAACATAATGCCCGTAAACATGATTTTTTTCATTTTTTTGACTTGAATTTTTTTTCTTTTTAGTTTTATCTACCACACACCTACTTATAACTTTAACTTCTTGTTCGGCAACATCATCACAACGACCACCCACATCATCAAGATAAGTACCAACATCATCATCACCAACATGCTTGTAATTCTCAGGATCCACATAGTGAATAGGTGAATAACTAACATTAACATTTTCAGCAACACTGTGAAACTGAGGTACACTAGGAGTAGTGAAAGTACCCATCGGATCGTTGCTCCCTTTATAACTGCATAAATTACCAATAAGCTGGTTTCCAATTTCACCACCCCTATTAACCTCCTCAACTTCATCAACCACCACAAACACTTTCACAGCCCTTCCTCCACTACATTTGATTACGTTTATCAACATTCTAACATCCATGTCTTCAACTATAGCTATATAATAATTTAATTCAGGATGGTGGAAACGAAGACTAATTCTATATTTGTCTAACAAACCAATTTTGCTTCTTACCAAAGATACAAAATCACTATAACTAATATACTCAGAAAATATCAAAGCAAGTTCAGAAATACTTCCATGTGGACATATGTATTCCAGATTAGTTCCATTAACTTGTCATCTCCCACCGGTTACAAGACAAACAAAATATTCAATCATTTTTTGAGCAAATTGTAGAGAAAGTTCCTAAACAAATAACAACCAAAATGATATTTTTCTACAAAACTTTTTATATAGCAACATGATTTCGTAGTCAAACCAATTCATTTCATAGTCAAACTAAAAAAAATAAAAAATACAAAATACAAAAAAAAAACCACAATTTCGCAGATAGAATGAGAGTAAATCGCAGATGGACCTATTCCATCTGCGATTTTACCCCTATATATACAGAAAAAAAAAATTAAAAGCACCTGCGAATGTACAAGCACCTAAAGCACAGCTGTGCTTTAGGTGCTTGTACATTCGCAGATGAGATGCTGATTTCGCAGATGGGGCATCTTCATCTCCGAAATTGTGGACTAATTATGTAATTTAGATTTTTTTTGGCTATTTTTGTAATCTCATTAGTGTAAATGGCTATTTTTGTCATTTTCTCTAATATAATTTTCATAATGTACATAATTCTTCATTGTGAGGGCAGAATAACGATAATTCTTTATTGCTCCTTGCTTTGTGTGGGTTCTTAATATATGTCCGTTTCCAAAAAAAAACATAATTCTTCATAATTATGTTAAATAAACATATTTAAGTGTTGCAAATTAACCGATACTTTTAGATAATTATTCAAGTCAACACATCATCCACATCATCCAACCAGTTTTTCGTCATGTCTCCTGTATCCGTTAATTAAAATTCTAAAAGAAAACATATATATTAAAAAAAAAACATTGAGAAATAAATTATATTATTCCTATGAATGCATGAGAAATTAAAAAAATAAAAAAACAACAAAAGGACAACACTTCCAATAAAAAGTTATGTTCGTGGGCTCCTTGAATTATTTCCCATTTTCCAATCTACTTGAAAATAACATGAGTAAACTAAAAAAAGAAAAAAAAAAAAAAAAAATCTTTTCCGTTATCGTCTGTAACGGCGGTTCAACTTTTATTTATTTATTATTCATTAAATAATTAAATAATTTCATCAAAATCTTTTTCAAGGCACGCCGGTATCGCTTTGTAATAATGTTATGAATCGGTTGTTGGCAAAGCGTGAGAGATCGTCGGCGAGGATTTCGCCATGTTTGTTTTATGACTTAACGGCGTTTTGGGTCGTTGAATATGATGATTTGGCTATTGACTGTGGACCACTCTGGAGTCTGGTCCCACCATTGGGCAATTCGGTCAGGTGCCCGACCATCTGCGGGCGGCGGGCAACATTCCGCAGACAAATAATGGACTGAAAAATTAAATGTAATAACATTATTCGAGCCAAAGTTTTTTAATAGTCAACTTTTGACCTAACTTACTAATAATAATATTTTACATTCAATGTTTTAATAAATACCAAAAATAATTTCTGTTTTGTTGTCTGCTATTTAGATTTAATTATAATTTTTGTATTAGACAATCAGCTATAAAAATAATTATGGATAATAAACTTTATTTACAATTTTAACGATACGCCTATTTTCTTTTCTTAATTTATTTTACTGAGCATATATATAAATAATAAGGTTTTTATAAAGTATGTTGATGGATATCCAGATTGTTTTAAAAGCTTTTGGATATCAATTTTAGAAGAATTCGGGTATATGGATTATCCAAATATTGAAGTATATATATTTTTTTGTATCATATCTATATGACCATTAAAGACCCATTTTTTTTTTTGAAACGGCAAACTAACTAATCTACTCATAAATAACCACCTATGTCTCCACTGAGACTTGAACCCCTGACCTCTCATATGAGATGGTCACTCCATACCGCTAGGCCATTGGTCATTTTGTAAAGACCTAATTGTTAATTTGTATAACTGTGTAAGTCACTAAGTTGGTCACTTTCTGCCTTCTGACGAAACACTTTTGCATTTTTGCTTTTCCTTCAAAGCCATGCAAAAGAATGAAATATCGCATTGAGGGGTTTGAAACTCTTAAATAATTAGATGACTTGTCATGGATGGAGGAGGATATGCATACGATTAATGTTCCGTTGAGGATAACTCCAAGCCCTCGAGATTGCAAAGGATGAGAACATAGACCACTTATAAGATGCAAGCTAGCAATTGATTAGAAGGTGATTACGTCTTTGCCTCTTTGGGGCCATGCCTACTAAACGGACATACATTGTCACTGATGTTAATTGTTAACCCCATAATTTAGAGAAATGGTAAGCTGCATCATCTGAGTTGTGCATCGATGCACATGAAAGTGGAATATGATATTTTGGACGTGTTATAGTTTGAAAGTGAAACAGTTGTGTACAATTCTTCAACTCAGCCACTACAAAAATTTTAAGGGTCGTTGGAGTTAGGGAATGTATCAAAACGTGCATCACACTTAACGTTTATTAGACTCGAGCTATTCCATAAAACAATATTCATATCAAGCACAGACTTTAATTATCGTCAATTAGAGCCCGCAAGGTTTGACCAAAAATGATCTTAGTAGATTTTGCCCAACCAAGCTCAATACTTTGGGCTAGCTGCAAAGGAAAACTCATTAATACCATCCAAAGCTCCAAATCTCAATTTCTCACATCTCAACCATCAAACATTAAAATCCTAAATCATACTTTCATACATATACATCTATGCCGGAATATGTTTAAGGGAGGAGGGAGTCGTTCCCTCCCAACCCACCGAACTCACCGCCACATCAATTTTTGTCTTTTTTTTCTTCATCTTTTCCAACCCACAACACACAGAAATCTTATATTTTTGAACCCACTCAACCCACTCGATTAAAAAAAATACAAAAAAACTAAGGTACAAGTTTTAAAACACATGGTACAAGAGAAAATAAGAAAGAGAAAGTAGAGAGAGATGATGAAGTGGGTTAGTGAAACCAATCAACCCACTCATTGAAGTGGGAATGGTACCGCCGATAACTCTATTGCTAATTAAGATTTTAAATTTGATTGTCTTGTATTTTTTTTAATTGAGTGGGTTGAGTGGGTTCAAAAAGATAGAGTTTTCGTGTGTTCTGGATTCGGAAAGATGAAGAAAAATAAAAAAAAATGTGGCAGTGGGTTCAGTGGGTTGGGAGGGAATGACTCCCTCCACCCTAAATGGAAGTTGTATGTTGTTGGTTTATGATAACTAAGGTGTTTTAATTAATGAAATATCATTATAGAAGTATTAAGGTTTATGATGAAAAAATCTTACATTTCATTTATTTTTTTACTTTAAATTTATATACATCTAAGACAGTTTAATTAAGTTTTAAATCATATATTTTAATTGTCATCGTTCAATAAGTGAGATGACAAACGGGCAACAAGCTGTGCCGCTAAGCCTTTTTGAATGGTAAAGCTAATTATTTTAAAGACTACATCCCAATATCTAGGGGATATAACATTACTATGCATGATTCGTTGTAGTTTTTTAAGAAGCTCTACCGCATCTGGTGCGAGGAAACCAAACGTATCAAATGCAAATGGTATGAACACGTGTTGATTTTCCATACACGATTTCTCATGTTTGGTGATTTTGCATGTAGCTGCTTTTAAAGCAGCACACGAGAAGGGTGTATATTTGATAATAATTCCATTTTGTTATTCATTTTATAGAATTTACTTAATTATAACTTGTAAAAATAAAAATAAAATCTTCATATTCACATGTCATATTTTCCAGTCATCAAGTCAAATTACTAAACCTACCATTTTTTCATTGATTTGTAAATCATTAATATATTTGAATACCATTAAATGAGTTTAAATGAGTTGCAAATTTATTAATTGTTTTGGTAAGTATATATACCCAATATCACTTAATATACACACCTTTTAGTTGTTGCCTTTATTTTTTTGAGTTTTTTTTCTTTCAAAAATTTAATTATAATTTAGAGAGCTAAGTTTGTTTTTCTAGGTTGTTTATTACCTGACAAGACTTAACCTCTTACAAAGTTGGAATGTTGTTCCCTATAAGAAATATATCATCAAAATACAATACAAGGAATGTGACTATACTCCCACTAGCTTTGACATATACACAAGACTCATCTTAACTTCTAGAGAAACCAAACTCTTTGACATTCTCGTCAAAACAAAGAATCCATCTATGAGAAGCTTGTTTCAATCTATAGATTGATTTCTCAAGCTTACATATTCTGTTTGGATACTTTGCATCTACAAAACCTTCTGGATGACTCATGTAAACATGTTCAGCCAGTTTCCAATTAAGGAAAGCGGGTTTGACATCCATCTACTAGATTTCATAGTCATGAAAAGCAACTATGGCTAGCATTACCCTAATAGATTTTACCATGGCCACTGGTGAAAAGGTCTCATTATAGTCAACCCATGGGTTTTGAGTAAAGCCCTTCGCAACCAGTCGAGCCTTAAAGGTGTGTGCCTTTCCATCCATGTCAGACTTCTTCTTGAAGATCCATTTGCACCCGACTGTCTTACGACCTGGTGTTGGAAAGTGTGTCCATGGCCATTAACTATCGATAATATTTCTAATAATAACAGGGTCCTTTTGGGTTGCCCTCAAGACCCAAATTGAGTAGAATAAAAAAAAGAGAAATTGGTTTATTAATTATTATGGTTAATAATTAATTAGAAACTAATTGGAAAACATTTTGGGAATTAATTAACAATTTAATTAATTAAAGGGTTGAATATTCATTAATCGACAGTTGGTTAATCAGAAATGTTCCAGAACCCTTATGGAATTACGGTTGGATGAAAATCCCTCCATCCCACATGGGAAATGAGTGAATTTCGTTATTGGCCTACTATCCTACATGGAAAGGAGTACAAAACATAGGAAGGGATCTAAGGCTATAAATAGGGCCTTAGGGATTTCATTCTTCCTTACACATTGGCTTGAAGTTTCGCTAACCCTTCTTCCCCCCCCCCCCCCCCCCATCTTAGGGACAATTTCTAACCCTCTTAGGGTTTGTGAAATTGACCCTTCTCCTAGTTATTTTTTCCCACTTTTTGGTTTCATTGGGTGTGATACCATTAGAGGGATTTTGGTTTTGGTCCTCTCATCCAAGCAACTTCATGGAGGATCAAGATCTCAAGCATGAAGATCAAGGGTTACATAAGAAGTATGTTTTTCTTCTTTATGTTTTATGTTTTATATGGTAGATGTAACTAACATGAAACCATAGATCCATAGGTTTCATGTACACTTAGGTATATCGTAGTTTCGTTTTTTCCGCTACCTAGTTTAGAGTGTATTTGATGCGTAGAAAACTCAACAATGATATCAGATCCATTGGTTCATGATTACATTTACATTAGATCCATATTTTCTGTAAAAACTTGTTGGAAATTGAATGATTGAAAAATTCGTAATTCATAAAACCTACAATCTCAACTCACGACGCGAGCCCGTCGAATTTAGCGTTTCCTTATTTTTTCATTTTTCAAATTTGAAGGTTTGTTAAATAGATAAATGCCAAATTTAAAATGTCTTAAATCTGGAAAATAATAAATATTATTTAATAGAGATTTAAATTTGAATATTTATTTATTTATTATTTAAATAGTCAATTTAAATATTTAATATTATTTATAATAGAGATTTATAAATTTGAATATTAACCACTCATGATTTATTAATTGTTACCTTGCGTCCTCGCAATTAATTAGAATTAATAATTGACAACTAAATTAAAGAGTATTAAATTTACCTTGTATTTATATATATTAGAATTGTATCTATTATATGTATGAGAAAGTTACAACATGTATCCTCGCATGTTTAAATATTGACATTATCAGTCTTACCATGACTAGGCTAACCCATTATGATGTAGGGGTTTAAGGAGGTGTCTTTGATTCCTGATGAGGTCAGTTTTTAATATACTTCGTGCTTACCACCCTCACCGCCCTATTACATTTTGAGAATGGAGTTAACGAAAGGGTTTGATAGTGATAATGGTCAATTTAAAAGTATTCTAAATACAAGTATAAAACACGATTTTGTTTTATTAATAGAATGTGAAGTTCATATTATCCATGAAAAATGCACATTCTCTATATATTTTGTTGGTGGAGCTAGTGTGGTTAACCGACACATCAATCTAAAGTATAGTTGAGAATAGGGATAACAATTTGTCCCAAATCCCGATCCCGTATCAGTATCATACCGGAACCGGTACCGAACCATACTTAATTTGAAAATATGGGACGGTACTCAGTACTTCAAATACATGAAATTCGGGATTCGGTACCACCGGTACCGGTACTAGTACCGAAAACCGATACCATTCTCGGTACCGGTACCGGTGATGTTAATTCAGTTCAGTACTTGGGATTGACTTTCGATAAAATTCGGTTTTTGGGAAACCGGGAACGGTATGGGTCGGTACCGGTTCCATCCCATGCTTATCCCTAGTTGAGAATGATATGGAACTCGCAAATCTCAAGCGCAACTTGAGCTGGGGACCATGTGATTTTACATGGTTAATTCACAATCTATTTAATGTGAATCTTATGTTATCCATAAAAGTTGCACATTCTCTTTACAACTTGTTTATAGAGCTCGTGTGGTTAAGCGACACATCAATTTGAGAGTATATGTAGAGAATGATGTGGAACTCGCGAATCTCAAGCGTAACTTGAGTCGTGGACCATACGATTTTGTATGGTCGATTCACCATTTTGTTCAGTGATCCACGGTGACCCCATCATTGAATCTGAGATGAACATAATCCGAGATTAACATGCCATTTGATAGTCAATGAATCTCAAAAATCTAGGAATTTCGTGGTGATCGAAATTGGCAAAGGGCTTTGCCTACCTAAATAACTTTATGGTGTGTTTATGGCTTCCCTTTACACATCATGAAGCCAAATATGGATCCTATCCTTCTAAAATATTTTATTTAGGGTGATTATTTTCTAAGGAATAATTAAAACAAACTATATTGGACATTGATATTGAATGATGTCTATAACCTTATCCACTAAAATCTACTGCTATAAAACCTTTGAAAGGATTTGCTATGAGGATGATCAATCGTGTCAAATTCGCAGTTTTGGAATAGTTCTCGTAAACGAAAAGAAAGATCATGCCTTTGACAAAGCTTTTCCTTAGGTTCATCCAATCATTGTATTCTAAACTATTAGAAATAGAAATTATAAAGTGTGTGTTGTAAACTAGCATATTGAAGTAAAATGGAATTTCCTTGAGTTAGGAGTTGACTAGGGTTAGTCAACTAGCTGACATGTGCATATAATCAGTTCGTTCTGATTTTGATATAAAAAACTTGGAATGCCCATGAAAAGAGTTGTGTAGCATGTTGAGGTTTATTTTTGGAGCTAACATGGCCAATCATAGAAACTCAAACTTCAAAACACTCCCATATTTATACTATCATGAATAGAAATGTCAATATGAAGAAATCCAATTGCCAATGGGTTAAAAGGCGATTAGTGTTGGTATACCTAATCTAGGCCCAAATACCTAGGACAAACGTAGGCTTATTCTGAGACATGTTCTGATAGCTATCCGTTTCCATAACAAGAAAGGACTTAGAAAACATACATGTCCAATATAAACATTTGAGGTAAAAGGACTGAAACGTGAAGAAGTTAAATTTGATCATGGATCACGAGCCCTTGCTACTTTCCATAACATCAAAAGATAACTAGTTCTCCCATGCTTGGTGTTCAATAATATATACAGATTTATAATGTCATTGGAACATTACTTCCAATCCTTGAGTGTTTTACTAAGGATTGTGTATTGACATTTGCAAAAATGTGTAGTAAATAATATGAAAGTAAGCAAACTAAAACATAGAGAAGATAATTTGATCATGAATGTCAGGCCCTAGCTACTATTCATAGGATCAAAAGAGAAATCTTTTCCCAAATGTTTAGTCTATGGTATTATAATTGAAATTGTTTATACTATGATTCATGAGATAGTTATGAATTATTCAAATGTGGAGCATTCTAACATGTTAAAATAAAGTCATGAATCTATGAAGCTATTATAATAGCAATAGTTCAAAATTGATTCAAATATTTGACTAATGTGTATTATTGTGGTGCAAATATCTGTTGAAATTAGTTTACCAAATGGATAGTTCAGATTGACCACAATACGTACTGATTCAAATACATCCAAAAGGTTTGGGTGAAGTGTATTTGTGGAATCATAGTCTTGGATACATAAATGAGAAACACATTACCAAGTATCCAGTTGGATCGGATTTTGGATATCATTTGACCTCAAGTCTCATGATAAATGAAAATAATGTTTATCAAGATAGATGATGAATACATCACCAGGTGATGTGAACATATGTTGGAAATAATTTGCACTAATGGACCGTTCAGATTAACCACAATACATGGTGAGACCGACTTCGTATGTATGTGGGTCTGGAACCATTCAGGTGTTTACAACTCTGTCAAGCATCAACTGGCAATAGGATGAGACACTCATAGTGAGAATCTCAGTCCAAACTTTATCGATCGTATGAGGAATTGTGAAAGAGTTTCATGATCTATCTCCACTCAGAACACTACTACTAGGAAGTGTTAGTTGGATAGAGAAACAAATCATTGATTGATTTCATACTAGATGAGTCACACTATGCTTCCTAACAATTCATGGATTGTACCATGAATAATGTTATGAGAAGTCCTTTGGTCTTGTCTCAACTAAGTAGGTTCATGAAAAACTCTATGATATGTGAAGTAGGATTCAGTCCTCAATGGCACATATGGAAGTCTATAATTATGAGGCTTACGCTCGCCGTGAAGCACTCGACCATCTAAAACTTAGAATAGAGATGTGTTATATTGTTGAAGAACCCATCAAGCATTTTGGATAATTATTCAACAATCCTTTTGAAAAAAAAGTGTATGTTGCTCGAAGGGTAGTCTTCCAAGAGAGGGAGCTGATATCCAAAAGGGCTAGTGGGAGCTGCATTGATCTTGATAAGATTCGAGTGTCAACCAACGAAGAGCCTAAAGTTGGACCTAGCATTCAATTCGAGGTTGAAAGAGCTATTGAAGAAACTGACATATTGCCACATCTTCCTTATAGATCTGATAGAGGACGTCATACGCCTAGTTATATAAGAGTTTATATTACTAAGGTATATGAGTCACTAGTAGATAACACTCAGAGTGTTTTAACTATCGGAAGCTATGGTAGGCCCTAAAGGCTACAAAATGAAAAGAGGACACAAAAAACGAGATTCAGTCCATGTAGGTTGAAACTTGGTAGATCAAGCACTTGGCCTTAACCATTAGGCGGAAGTGGATCTTCAAGAAGAGACAAGCATGGATAGGAACAAACACATAATCAAACCAAGATATGTTGTGAAGGATATGTAAGCTTGATAAGTTCATTTATGGACCAAAATAAGCATCTCGCAAGTGGGGTCATTATTTCAATGAGAAAGTTCAAGGAGTTTGAATTTCAAGAAACATAGATAAACTGTAACATCCCAAAATTCAAGCCCAAAAATTTCATTTTTGATTAATTAATTCATAAAACATTCATTAGAAAGTATTGTATAAACACGACATCTCAAAACCAAGTATCATATTTGAAACCCACAACCATGAACAAATGTCATATCATAGTACAATCCCATAAAACACCATGCGGAAAAATCAAATGTGTGTGTGATACCATGCTACGCCGCCGACTCCTTCCCCTTAGACGAAGAGGTACCTGAAACCAAAAACTGAAACTGTAAACACAAAGCTTAGTGAGTTCCCCCATCATACCACATACCATACAATACCATCGGTATCTTTCAACCGGTAAACATCATCGATATCTTTCAACCGGTAATCGTCATCGGTATCTTTCAACCGGTAAACATCATCGGTATCTTTCAACCGGTAATCGTCATCGGTATCTTTCAACCGGTAACTGGGGACTATTCCACCCCCTACTACTAGCATACAATAGCATGATATAAGCACACATTTAGACATATCCGGGTACTGACCTACCCTTTGGTCCTAAGGACCACTATCAGGGAAACTATCCCTATCATGTAGCATATCATACAGATATAACTCATAACCAAACACAAACCAGACCAAGATAAATTATCACAAAGACAATTATCTTCTAAATACTCCTCAATGGTGGGCCGGCATTGTGGCCTTAGACCCACCCCTACTGGAAGGTAACTCACCTCGTAGCTGCTGAACTGTGCGGGAATCCTCTGACTGCTGTCACTGCTGCTCCGGAAATCATCCGGCTAAAATTCCCACAAAACACTTAGTCAGAAACTGACATGTACCCTAGGGCAAAATGACCATTTTACCCATTGACCAAGCCAAAGTCAAAGTTAACTTCCAGTTGACCTGACTCGCCGAGTTGACTCGTCAACTCACCGAGTCCTTATCCTTCCATCAGACCTCATACCCGTCTCTACTCGTCGAGTTAGGAGATGATTCGACGAGTTTTCCTTCTAAATGAACACCGACTGAATCCACATCCGACTCTTCGAGTTGTATGAACAACTCGTCGAGTTCGTCATCAATTGATACTCATGTCCTGACTTGACTCGTCGAGTTGTATGAACAACTCGTCGAGTTACTCTTCATCCTATGAACTCGTTTTGTCCTCGACTCGTCGAGTTGATGAACAACTCGCTGAGTTCCATGAAGATTGTCTTGGACTTGCCGAGTCCGTTCATGCACTCGCCGAGTACCATGAATTCCCAGAACACTTTGCTTAGTCCATAACGTTGGGTCACTCCCCGAGACTCCTAACACCCTTCCACACTCAACTGGTCCTTATGACCCTCACTGATATGGGACCAAAACCCTTGGACTCGTCGTGTCCAGGAAATGGACTCGCCGAGTCTATCACATTCCTTACTAAGAACTTCGATTTCTGATGTACAACACTTAACCAAATGATAGATTTGGCCCGTAAACTCGATCTAGCACGTAAAGTTACAAACTTTACGTGCATGCATGGGACATTAGAGCTTAAAAGGATCTAAAACGGTTCTTTTGTTGCATGGGGCCTTCCTTGGTGCAAAAAGCAACCTAGATCTGACTTATAGCTCATAAAATGACATGATACAGAAGCCCAAACCCCCAACCATGTTTGCAAACATGGTTGGCCACCAAAAATGGCTTATAAAAGCCCTAAACCACCTCAAAGAGGGATCTAACAAATTAATGAGCAAGGTTCAGACTTTATACCTTCCAAAGACTGCAAATGATGAACCAAACTCGAATCCTTCAGTCCCCTCTTGATCCTTCTATGCTCTTCTTTCTTCCTTGATATCAAAACTCACAAGAATCACTCAAAAAGCCTTAGATCTTCACAAAACGGCTAGGGTTTGCTATGAGGAGTGTTTGGGAACATAAAGGGGGAAAGGAGGCTGCATAAGGTCGTTTAAATAGGGTGCAAACCCCTAGATTAGGGTTTTTGTCCTAACAGCATCTACTCGCCGAGTCCGCAACTTAAACCTCGTGCCTCATCCCGCTTCTATTCAGCGAGTCCGTCCTTCGACTCGCTGAGTCCAAGGCCAAAAATGCAAAAATAAATGAAGATTTAATAACAGAATACATACCAAGAACCAGGTGTTACATAAACCATATATATGTCAATGCTATTAGGAGCATTGTAGTCACCATTGTATTGTACATAGATAATGTACGATTCATATGAAACTATATTCTAACTTAGCAAGTGTAAAATCTTAGCTTGGTATGGGAATCTTTTCGCTGTGAGATACATGGGAGATACAAAACACGTACATTATAACAATCTATAGAGATAGATCAAAGTTATTAATTGGATTAAGCCAAAGTACTTGAAATGTTGAGGAAAATCGACATGCATAACTCATAAAGGAGTCCGTGCTTAATATGGAATGACATTGAGCGATGCTAATGTCCCAGTTCTACAATTGAGCTAGAAGGTATGAGTCGTATCCCACATGCTTGTGCTATGGGATCGATCATATATTCCATGACATGTACTAGATCTGATGACTTGCATGCCTTGTGCATGACAAGTTGGATTGGATCAATTTGGCAAGAATCAATGAATCAAGATCAAGAACATTCATAAGTGTCTTAGGAGGACAGAGGAAATGATCTTGACAGTATGGAAAAGATCATTGTAAAAGTTACATTGGTGCTCAGTTCCACACTGATAAAGACGATTTCGTTCGTAGTCAGAATTCGTGCTTTTACGGAGTGGTGAAGTATTGGTTTGGAAGAGTACCAAGTAATACACCATAGCGGATTTGAAAAAATTAGAGTATATTGCGGTTGGTTAAATTGAAAAGAAGACAATGTGATTAAAAGAGATTCATTAGTGACATTTTTTTGAAATTCAATCATTGATGGTCCTTATGAAGGTTCTTGTGACTTTAAGGGTGAACTTACCTTGAGTATGGATCCCAAGTTACACAAGCTCACAAGACACATACTCAGTAAGTACCAAAACATTTGATAATGATTTGAATGTAAGGAAATCATAGTCAATGAGTCATATTGAAAGATAATCTTGTCGGTCCATTCCACAAGCCAATGTCACTGACCAAGTCAGACAATCAAACAAAGTCAAGAGACATTAAATTTGCAAATGAATTGGCTTGAAAACTTTTAGTTTAGTTTGTTTTGAACACGAGAACATAAATCAGTATAAGTTTTAATTTGATTTGGCAATTGTTAACTGGAGATCTTAATATATGATGGAGTTCAGTAATTTCAGTTAGCTTATTACTGTGTTCTCCTTTTGCATGTTCAGAACCCACTTCTCGAGTATTAATTTACTCAAACGTCCACAGTCGGTTATACTCTTGGAAGTAAGTAGTGATTTAAGACTGTTATGAGCATTAGTGGATTGTCCATAGTGATTAGGCATATCATAGAGATTGCACTAACACTCATGAGTACTTAATAGAGATTTACATATTTGACCAACCCACGCTTAGAGAATACTTCATGGATACAGTCATGAGTAATTCTAAGACGATAATATCTTCTATTCTTCAAACCTAGATACATGTGGGGTTTTGCTCTATGATTCTTTTATGCATTGGTAAACTCCAACGCTATCCGTAACTGGTAGTTATAAAGGGTATGTCCATGTGTGACATGATGAAGTAGACAAAAACTATGTAGTTGGAGTTTATTTGTTCCTTCTGCCTTAACAGTAGAAGCGATATCTATGGTCCCCTCGATGATTTGGTGCTGACATCTAAAAGTGCTTGGCCAATCCCTGACTGGGATTGATGTTTTCAATTTAGTAGTCAGACGCGGTCGTCACAAACATATATTCGGAAACATAATCTTGAATTCTGAGATTGACCATTATCCATGTCTCGAATTCATACATATATAATAGAACGAAGAGATAGTTAATCACTTATCTAAGGGATGAATCTTGATTCGATCAAGAGTTCAATAGTTTCATTGGATGGCTAACTCTCTGTTGATTATTGGAGAAGTATTGGTCCTCTTATAGTTGATGACTTGTCCAAGTGGGAGACTGTTGGAAAGTGTGTCCAAGGTCATTAACTATTGATAATATTTCTAATAATAACAAGGTCATTTTGGGTTGCCCTCAATACCCAAATTGAGTAGAATAAATATAGGAGAAACCGGTTTTATTAATTATTATGGTTAATAATTAATTAGAAACTAATTGGAAAACACTTTGAGAATTAATTAACGGTTTAATTAATTAAAGGGTTGAATATTCATTAATCGATAGTTGATTAATCAAGAATGTTCCATAACCCTTATGGATTAGGGTTGGATGAAAATCACTCCATCCCACATGGGAAAAGGAGTGAATTTCGTTGTTAGCCTCCTATCCCACACAGGAAGGAGTACAATACCTAAGGGATCTAAGGTTATAAATAGGTCCTTAGGGATTTCGTTCTTCCTTGCACCTTGGCTGGAAGTTTCGCTAATCCTTCTTCTTCCCCCTCTTAGGGACGATGTCTAACCCTCTTAAAGTTTGTGAAATTGACCCTTCTCCTAGTTATTTTTATTCCACTTTTTGGTGTCATTGGGTGTGATACCATTAGAGGGATTATGGTTTGGGTCCTCTCATCCAAGCAACTTCATGGAAGATCAAGATCTCAAGCATGGAGATCAAGGGCTACATAAGAGGTATGCTTTTCTTCTTTATGTTTTATGATTTATATGGTAAATGTAATTAGCCTGAAACCATATGTAACACCGTAATTTTTTAAACAAATGTTTCATTATAAAATCATATAATTCTCATAATGCATTTCACAAAATCTCACTTATTTAGTTTATAAAACGCATCTCCATAATTGTTTGATTAATAATCCACGATCCTCAAAACATAACTCTTTCTCTGGTGTGTACAATCGAGCAAGTGCCTTCCCGCGATCCTGAGAAAAACCTGAAACACATAACACATAACACGGTAAGCACGAAGCTTAGTGAGTTCCCAAAAATACCACACACATCTTAGTAGCCTCTCATGGCTATACTTAGATAAGACCCTCCAGTCAATGTATCTCAGTGGGACCCTCCGGTCCCAACTTAGTAAGCTCATAATAACAATACTCAACATAAATCACAAAGACATAATGCAGAATATCAAATACACAGATAAGCACAATAAACAGCTCAATCACACAAAGGTACCACTCAATGTAAGTATAGTGAGAAGACTCACCCCGGATGAAGAACGACTCCTATAAATGTTGCCGTTGCACACCGACCTCTAACACTATGCCAAACCCACAGTTAACCCAGTTAGGATCTAAGACCATACCCTCACTCATTAGGTCTAAAGATAACCCACCAACTCGATCCACAAATAACCCAAACCCATTGGGCCCACCAAGGACCAATACTAAATGGGCCCACCAAGGACCAATACTAAATGGGCCCACCTAAGGCCCAACCCTTAAACTTAAGTCAAAAGGCAAGCCTAACACTAGGGCCCACTAATGGCCCAATCTTCCAAATTAGGCCCAACCTTAAATGGACCTAACCCTAAAGCCCATTAACCCTTTACAAATTCTCAGGAGGGTGAAACGACCATTTTTCCCCTCTAAATCCACATTTGCTCGGGACCCTAAAAGTCAACGGGGGTCAACACTCGCCACGTACGTTGGGCGTACGTCTCTCTACCGTGGGAGTAAGTCTAGCCATGCATGCAATGGGGGTGCCTTGGTGCTACGTTGCGCATAGCTGGGAGTACGCTTGGCGTACGTCCCATACTTGCTTATCACACTCAATCGGTCTTAACCCATTAAGACAAAGGCTACCATCTCAGATCTCGGTCAAATGAAGTCTCTTAAAGCATAAAGTTGGTGACTTTAAGCCCAAACAAGGCTGAACAAGTCTAGATCTCATATACTCTCACTTTTTCACCATAAAATCTTCATATCTCATAGATGGGAGATCTTGCTGACCAAGACTCCATTTTTATGAACTCTACCGTCTAAAGATATCAAAGAGGACATATAAAAGGCTCTGGGGTTGACCAACTCATAAAGCTTCAAGCTTTGAGGACATAAACCCTAAAATGGACTATGCAAAATTACAGCAAAGCTTTGAGCTTGATACCTCTGAGTGATGCTCCATCCACAAGGAAGCTCAAATCCAAAAGCTTGAATGTCAACTCTCCTTCCTTTAAGGTTCCTTCTTCTCAAATTAATCCCACAAGATCACTCCATAAGCCTCCAATTCTCACACAAGCTAAGAAACGAGATTTAGGGTTTTGAGGGGTGGAAGTTGCTGGAAATGGTGGCTGAATATGAAGGCATATTGTTCCTTAAATAGGGATACTCCAAAAACATTAGGGTTTTCTTCTAGTACCTAGTACACCCAACGTACTAGGTGGCCTTCGCGTCCCTTCCACGCATATGAGTACGCCGAGCGTACATATAATTACGCCCCGTGTACTCAACTGCCACACATTTCAAAATAAGGACCAAAGTTGCCAAAACTTTAAACTGTCGTAGCTTCTTCGCTACAAGTCCGTTTCCAACGATATTTATATCCTCGGAAAGGTGGTGAGAAGCCCTACGCTTCTAGTAACTCATCACTGCCTCAAAGTTCCACGAATAAAACTCAAAATTCACAAGTGATCAATCAGGATGCTACACTCGGAAACAGGATGTTACACCATAGATCCATAGGTTGTATGTACACTTAGGTATATCGTAGTTTCGATTTTTCCGCTACCTAGTTTAGAGTGTATTTGATGCGTAGAAAACCCAACACCTGGTACATTGTCAACCAAATTCCAAACTTGATTGTCATACATGGACTTGACCTCGTTGTCCATTGCCTCTTTCCATTTGGCTAACTCAGGGTCCGTTATTGCTTCCTTGTAGTTAGTTGGTTCTTCCAAATTTACCAGTGTACTATCACTGGTAAACGTATCACCATCAGTAGTGATATGGAAATCATATAACTCAGGTTGCATTCTAATTCTTGTGGAATGCCTAAGAGGTAATGATTCGTCAATTAGTTCAATTGTAATTTCTTCCTCAGGTTGAGCCCCAACATCTTCAGAGGTTCCTTCATCGTTTGACTCTTGAATTTCTTCAAGATCAATTGTACTCCTACTGTCCTCTTTACATATGAGTCCTCTCTCACGAAAGAATCCCCTTTGTTCTACAAAGACCGCGCTCTCACTAGGTCTATAGAACAAATATCCAAAAGAATTATATGGGTACCCGATGAAAATACATCTCTCAATTTGAGGTTCAAGCTTGTCATGAGTCTCTCGTCTAACTAAAGATTCACAAACCCAAACCTTGATATGTGCTAACGAGGGAACCTTCCATGTCTATATCTCGTGAGGTGTTTTGGTAACCTGCTTTGTTGGGACAAGATTAAGAATGTGGGCGACAATCTCTAAGGTATACCCCCCAGAATGAGATTGGAAGAGAAGCTCGACTTATCATGGAATGAACCATGTCCAACAAGGTTCGATTATGCCTCTCAGCCACACCATTAAGTTGTGGTGTCCTAGGAGGAGTCAATTGTAAAACTATTCCACATTCCTTGAGGTAGTCGTGGAACTCGATACTAAGATACTCACCATCTCTATTGGATCTAAGCATCTTTATCTTCCTGCCCAATTGATTCTCGACTTATTACTTAAACTCTTTGAACTTTTCAAAGGTTTCTGACTTATGCTCGATTAAGTAGATATAACCATATCTGCTATAATCATCAGTGAAAGTCACATAGAATCGATATGCATCCTTTGTGGTGGATCTGAAGGCCCCACACACATTTGTGTGTATGAGGTCCAAAAAACATCCACCTCTTTCACAAGATCCAGTGAAAGGTGATTTTATCATCTTACCCAATAGACAATATTCGAATGTATCATCTGACCTTATGTTAAATGATTGCAACACTCCATCCTTTTGGAGTTGGACGATGCGTTTCTTGTTAACGTGTTCAGACGACAATGCCACAAGCATGCTTTGTCTAAACTAGACGAATCAATTTGAAAAACACTATTACCTAAATTGTCTACAATCATTACAGTATCATACACACCTTCACAAGGTAAAGCTTCAAAACAAAAAACACCATTTTTATAAGCAGAAATAGAACCATTCTCATCATTAAAAGAATATCTAAAACCTTGTTTAAACAATGCTTGAAAGGAAATGATGTTTCATGTCATTTCTGACGAGTAGCAACAATTTATTAAATCTAATCCTAACCCATTACTAAACACTAAGCCATAAACTCCAATCTTGGTGACAGGTGAAGATCGCCTATTCCCCATGATCAAGTTCATCCTTCCGTGCTCCGCATCCTCGCTTCTTTTTAGCCCCTGCAATTCAGAACAAATGTGAAATCCACATCCTGTATCTAGAAACCAAGAACGAGAACATGACGAGTTATTAAATAAGACAATGTATATACATGTCGAAGTTGGCTTCAGCTTTCCATCTTTGATATCTTACAAGTATTTCAGGGAGATTCGTTTCCAATGCCCTTTGTGGTTGTAGTAGAAGCAAGTGGCCTCTTTAGGATCAGAGACAGGAGGAGTATCAGAACTGGATTTTCCTTTGGGTCCACTTCTTGATGACCCATCTTGAGATTTTCCTTTCTAGTTTTCCTTAGGAGGACCTTTCCTCTTTTTCCCTTTCCCTTGACTTATGGCCAGAACTGGAGTAGTAGCAGGAGTTGAGGCAATACTCTTTCCCTTCATTCCAGCTTCAGCTGTTCGCAGGTGGTTCTGTAGTTGAGACAAAGTTGTCTCATTGTTTTTCAAATGATAGGTCAAAATGAACTGATCGTAACAACTAGGTAAAGAGTGCAAGACTATATCAATAGCCAATTCCTCATCAAAGTTCACATTGAGCTTAATCAAATGATCCATGTATTGTTGCATCCTTTACACGTGGCTGTTAACAGATTCTCCATATTTCATTTTGCTTGTTATGAGGGACTTTACCACCTCATACTTTTCTTGATGAGCTCACTTATGTTACTTTTCGATAAGGTCCTTGTTCATCTCGTACGACCAGTAATCCTTGTAGTGTCTCTGCAATTCAGGAGTCATTGTGGCCACCATGATGCAAGCAACATTTGTTTCATCATTGTAGTGTTTCTTGTAGGCGGCCATTTCTTCATGAGTGGACTTTTCTTCGTCGATCTCAAACAATGGTCTCTCAAGGACATATTCATTGTTCTCAAAACGAAGGGTAATATTTATGTTGCACATCCAGTCATTGTAGTTGGTACCATCCAATTGCACCTTGGAGCAGATGTTCAACAAGGAAAAGTAGTAGTTGTTGTTGGTGTTGGAGGAGGAGGAATCAGAAACATCAGTTAGAGTAGATATCTATAAAAGAAAGATAGTTATTGGTTAGAAAAGAATAATCCTCAATATAACACCCTAAATGAAATATTAAGGGTATGATCCAACTAGATAATTCACAACTTAGAAAATGGATGTTGTAATCTAATTTTAAATTATATAAAGGTAGGTAAATGACGATTTACCAATTTCACCACATGAAAACGAAATTTGAACGAATTAGGTTTTAATGAAATTCCTAGATATTTTGAGATTCATTGAAACTCTTCAATGACATGTTTAATCTCGATTATGCTCTTCCATTTGTGACTGAGATACCACGGATCACAAACAAGATGTGAATAACTATGCAAATTGGCTTGGCACTCTCGAAGTCATTTATCATCTCATTTTAATGTGTCGGTTAGCCACATGCGCTCCATTAATGAACGATAATTTTTGAGATGTCCATTATCACTCTTTATAATCACTATTAGTGTGTCGATAAACCACACATGCTCCACTAACTACTATAAAGTATAATGTGCAATTTCATGGGTTAGCATACAAATTCATATTTTCCTAAAGTAACTAAGATTGGGATTTAAAATAAAATGTTTAGTTGACTTTTAATTCATTAATTTGTCCTATCAAACCCGTTCGGCTAACGACCCTCACTAATCAAGGAAACGGTGGGTGAGAGTGAACACCACCGTTTTATACACAATTTCCTTATACCCCCCTTATAGACTACCTTCGTGAATGCGACATACTAACAGTTCGACTGAATTAATCTTATACATATAGTAATTATTAAACTTTTAAAATTTTTATATATTATAAGGTGTATTTTAAAACTTTTCAAACTACTAGGTTTAAATATTAAATTTTGAAAATTAAAAAGAAATTAATTTTAAATTTAAAATTAAACCAAATGATTTAATAATTATCTATTAATTAAACATTTAATTAATTATATTAAATCATATAAGGATTATCCAATTAATCAAATAATTTAATCCTAATCTTTACCCCCTAATTTCAAAAATATGGGTAGGGATTATCCAATTTTATAATTATCCTATTTAATCAGATAAACTAATAATTACCAAAATTAAGAAAAACCTATCCAAACTAACCAATTTTCGGAAACTGCATGCTTGGGGAGGAAGGTAAGGATTTCAATCCTTACCTTATTTTCAAAATCTTGAGGGGCAAGGAACCCCTCTCCAAAATCGAAAACTTGGAGGGCAAGGTAAGGGTTTCATCCCTTACCAAAATTTCGAAACTTAGGGCCCGGGAAACCCTAATTTTGAAACCCTTGTCCAAGAGGATTTAATTGCCATAAACCTTAATTTGATCAATTAATCTATTAGAACAATTCAATAGAAAACAAGTCAAGGCTCTGATACCATTGATGGGTTGTATGTAAAACAAATAAACTTAAACTCTTAAGTGTGCATGCAACCTTATAAAGATCTATGTTTTCTTTAATTGAATCTACAACTATGAACATCAAATAAGAACCCTAAGGATACCTAGGTATTTTAGAAATTTAGAAAGAAAAAAGAAAAACATACCTTTTGATCCTTTGGAAGCAAACACCACAATTGACGTGCCTCTAGTGGTTCACACCCAAGCTAGCAATGAAGATGAGGAGTAGAGAAGGGGAGTGAGTTTTCGGATTTCTCTTGGATTGCAAGTGGCCGAAAATTCAATGGCTAAGGACCCTTTATATAGTGCACCAGGGAAACCCTAGATAACCCCCAGACCAATTAAATGACATTATCTTATTTTTGGTATTTATCTAGCTTCTTAATTATCCTTTAAGGACAATTCTAGAGCTCCAAAGAACCCCTTAAAACCGTCCATCCCTTGATGGAAGGTTCTCGAGCCTTTCGCTCAACTATTTAATTATTGCACTTTAGTCCCTGTACTTTAAATTAATTCCATTAATCCTAAAATTAATTTCAATTAATTTATGATTAATTATTAATCAAATATTACAATTTCTAATCAATATACTATTCACATAATATATTAATAAATTATTTATTTCAATTTATTAGTCAAATTATAAATCAACCTCTCTCTCCAAAAACATAATGTGCAATTGCTAGGTTTTAGGGCAACCCAAAAGGATTGTGCTGCTATCAATTCAAGTTCTTGCCAATTATAGTTGTGGGCTTAAACACCTAATCCAACCAAAACTTGTTGGAGAAGCGATCCAGGATATGACGTTGGGCATCAGGATAGGAATAAATAACTTTCTTCTCATCCAATTCCTCAATATTTCTCCTTCCTCTTAACACCAGCCTAATGAAGCCCCAATTAGATGGTTTTGGTCTGGAGGGCAGCATAAATGTTGCCAAAATCTCCTGAATTCAATAAGGAACGAACAAAACAAGGGATACATTCTTTCACAACCCACTACAAATCTGAGGCGCCCCACTCCGATATTGTTTCATATTGAAGCACATCTTGCTTGGCAGAAGTTGGGAGCTCTCCTAGAGATGCAATTTGGGCATATTTCTCAGACACAATAGTTTTGAGTTTTGACAACTCTTCCTCGAGCAATTTAATGCTCACGCCTTTACCCGAACACGCGATCTCCAACTATGGAACCTTTTTGGTATACTGAAGCTTCAAATATTCAAATTGTTGGGTTTTATATTCTAATCCTCGGTTCAACCCCAAACGGCGACCAATTACATTGTCAAAGTTGATATGAAGGTCTTGGTTTAGCTTTTTCAGTTCATCTTTGCAGCGAAGGTTCTCACTCAGGTCATCAACTAACCGCTTGTTTCTCTCTGATAAATCGTGCAACTCTTCATGAATATCATTTTCCTCTACATCCAGTTGTTTATGAAGAAAACGCATCCCTTTCAATGTCTGGAAAGCTTCTTCGAACTTCAGTTGCTTTCTAGCAAGGATGATAGCTTGCTTACGAGTGTGACAGGAAGCTCTGTTTAATAGGTGGATTCCTTTCATCAAACAGGAAAGAGACATATTAAGTCTCTCTTCATCAAAAGCATCTTCAAGTTCAGGGCTTTTAGGAATGAAGGTCATGGAGAAGGGTCGTTCAAATTCAGGCAATGAAATAACAAAGGGAAAATGTGACATCCCCAAAATCTCGGCCAGAAAAGACCGATTTTCATTTATGCTTTTAAAATATTTTCAGAGTAAATCCTTTTGATTTGAAAGAGTTGCGGAATTTGTTCCCAAAAACAAAACATGATAAAACAATGTTTACCAAAGCATTTCATAAAAGAAATGTATTTTCATTATAATCAAAACTCGGGGTGTCATGTTCCGATACAGACCAATAAGCATAAACGAATACATTACAAGTCATTCAACAATTATAAACATATACAGACTTGCAATCAAAACAACTGATGGTTCATCCATCTCATGCCCTTGCGCCACTTCCTGTAATACAAATAAAACTGAGTGGGTCAGGCTTGGGAGCCTGGTGAGCATATAGGGTTTTCAACCCACAATAAATAATCATATTTAATTTTCACCAACCAACAATAACCCAATTACCCATTCCCGTTATTCTCACTTTATGTCCCTAAAACAACTAACACAAGGGACCTAGTCTAAGAATATTTCATCGGGGCGACAACACATGCTTCGGGAGTACCTCAGCAATATAAGTCAAATAAGGCAACCATGAGGGGGATGGAGTACAGCAAATGAACACCCGAGTTCATTAACACCTACAGGTGGCGAACCTGCTAATGTTTCCACAATACTGTCTAGAATAGCCAGTGGTCGTCATCTAAACTCCGCTAGATGACTAAATCAACCAACAACGAGGCCTCTCATCTGTTTATTACACACCAACTACTACCCATGTTCTATCCAACATATTAGTAGATAAAATATACATTTTTTATACATAGTTTTGAAAACCTATATAGCATGCTTTAATCAACCCATAATCCACATAACAGATGAGGCACACAGACACATAACACATATCTCATAGAGAATAAATCATATCTATGAGATAGAAGAGAGTGAATACACATTCACACATATAAACAACAATATACTATACACATAGCACGTATTTAATAGAAAATACTTAATATTTATGTGTTAGAAGAAGGTAACTACACACTCACACTTATAAACAACAATATACTTAATACACTCAAACCAAACTTGTATTATTATCGTGTTTATGAAAGGTAGTATACACTCACTTGATCAGAAGATGATCGGACAACACTACGACTTGCAGAAGTAGAAATCCTCAGCAGATCTGAAAGATCTTCACAAAAATCAAACTTCTCGCGGGTAGAGCTTCGGTTCGGGAACCGCACTTCTCGGGATCTTCGGGATCTCGGGACTTGCCTCGGGGCTCGAGAATAATACCGGGGCTTCGGGATATTTCTGGCACGCAAAACGATGCAAAACGGGAGAGAGAAGAGAGGAAATTGGCAAAAGACTCGGCTGCCTTCGGATCCTATTTATAGGAGGCTGGAGCCTCGGAGTACGCGGGGCGTACTGGTCCGAAGTCGTCACTGCATGCGTCATCCGAAGCCACTTGCTGCGATGTCGACACCTTCGGAGTACGCGGGGCGTACTCGAGTACGCGGGGCGTACCTCGGATCAGACCGGTGACTCGCTTCGGATAATGCTTCCGAATTTCCATTTAAATTTAAATACAAAATGATTAATAAACTTCGGAAATTCATATCTTCTTCATATGAACTCCGTTTTCGACGTTCTTTATATCCATGCGAAGGTGAGACTACGCTCTACAACTTTCGTTTTGACTCCGTCGGTTAATTTCGATTTATTTTTATTATTTATTTTTAATAGGCCGCGACAGAAAAACTTCGTTATAAATTCATAACTTCTTCGTTTGACGTCCATTCTCGCCTAACTTTTTATCGCTTTGATACCAACAATGAGATCTTCGATTCTCATTTAGATTGTTTCGGCTAAAAATCCCTCGATCTCAAATCGAGTAAAACAGGCTGCTCACCGCTAAGCCGAAACTTCGATAAATCATAACTTCCTCATACGAAGTCAGATTTGGGCGTTCTATATATATTCGGAAACCTCGTTTCAACTACTACAACATTATTCAAAGATATTAAGTTTATTTTACACTTAAATTTTGACGCTTATTTTTATTCTTAATTAATCAAACCACATAATTAAGCAATTAAGCACAAAACACACAATACTTAAATAATACAATCTTTATTATTTCAAAACGGGTTACAGAGGTTAACCTAGACTATTACATTGCTAAAAATGGCAAGCCCGGAAACACAGACGTTAAAGAAAATGTCACCGTAGCCCCACGAACTTTCACATTTTGGTTTAAAAGGTCCCTATTGTTATTTTTTGGATTTATAAGGGCATGAATTCTCTTTTTACCGGCTAATTAGGGATTTTTCCCCAGTTTAACCGGTTTCTAAGCCTAGTCATCACCTAACTCAGTTACAGAGTCAACTCACCCAACTCAGATGACACATCAACGACTCACTAACGAGTTGCCTTGCTTAGGCCCTAAGGGTACAGTGTTCACCCAGTTCATCACCCATTTTCATTGCCAAATTTGTGAGATTCACCAAAATATCAGGTTGTCAGCCATCTCATTGTATCTTAACATGAAATCGAATTAGAGATTTTTGGATGATGTAGAAGCGTATGGATGAAGTCCTTGACCTGGCTCTCACCATCGAAATGGTGGAAAGGGCATCCAGGGCCGGGGGCAGAAGTCGGAGCCAACGAACAACAATTGACGATTCTTTTCCATGATTGTTAAATCTTTTGTTCATCTGTTCTGGAGTCGATCTTTGTGAGTAATGGCATTATCGACATCAATTTTGATTTTATCAATTGATTCTTTGTTTAAAAAATATATCTACTCGTTCTCGTTTCAACATCAATTTAGTTTCTTGTTTATGTCATTTGATGAAATTAATGATGATATGACGATTCTATGTTTTAAAGTTTTGAAAATATAGATAATTGTGGTAATGAACTCGACTGATGAGTTGTTTGATCTTAAAATCGATTTGAAGAAGTGGGATTTAGTGTTTATGATGTGTTGGGTTCCGAATGGTTAATTTAACTCACAGGTTGTGTCATACGAGCAAATGAAATCGTGACAGGAACTCAATGGAATGAAATCGCGTTTGTAAGGGTGTTCTTGTGAGTCAAACTAAAAAGGTCAAAATTGGAATTATTGATTTGTGAATGATGTAATCAGATTTGAAGTACAGATATCAGAAGCGCAACTTTCATCTACCATCGGAAATTGAACAGATGTTCTTACGGGTCAATGGGAAAGTCAAAATTATGTTACTTGCGAACGTTCGGATCGGAATTGGCATTGTGTTTGAACGATTTGGACGAATGGGTTCGTTGTTGGATACTTGACTTATCTCAGATTCTCAATTGGGGGTCGACGGATGCAGCCTGCTGAGGTGTGCCAAGGAGTGCGATTCTGTCTCCAACGGTGGTAGTGGTCGTTGTTTCTTGGAGTTGACTTTCAGAATTGAGATGGAACGATAACGGGGGTTGGGGTTGGGGGAGAGTAAGACGAAGAAGAAGCAATGAGAAAGAAAGAAAGAAATGATGAATGCTATTTTGGGGGGAAGTGATGATAATGGCGATGGATTCCACATGGTTGTTCTCCCTCAATTTCGTGCTCTCCTGTTCGTATACATTAGGTGGCATCTGATCTGATGAGTTGACTTTTTTTTAATGATGTGTACAAGATAACTGGCTGATTGTGAAAGGGGTGACCGGGTGACCCCTTCACTTTCTAGAAAATGGCCTTAAAAGCCAGTAAAAAGAGAATTCATTCCCTTAAAGCCAAAAAATAACAACAGGGACCTCTTAAACCAAAATGTGAAAGTTCGTGGGGCTACAGTGACATTTTCCCAATAAAAACAGGTAATAAGTGTAGGCAGAGAAGCCACCTTACCAGAAGAGGGAATAATTGCAATATAAAAAGAAGAAGTAATCTCATGTCACGAAGAACATGCAACAAAAAGAGAAAGTAGAATGAAGCATAATATTAAAGACATATTATTTTGTCATGAATTCTTCCGTAAGGCGTCAAGAGATAGGTTGGCTTAAGATCCATCCCCGAACAAGGTGTCAGCATCCAAATTTTCAAAGGGGGAACATTCG
The DNA here is from genome assembly GCF_051521515.1 of Lactuca serriola. NCBI lineage: Eukaryota > Viridiplantae > Streptophyta > Magnoliopsida > Asterales > Asteraceae > Lactuca > Lactuca serriola. The sequence goes on along the minus strand of NC_136412.1, from coordinate 280,902,841 downwards.
AACTAGTTGGAACACCTAAATCTAGAAGAAGAAGAGACTCTAACGTTACAACCATTGAATAGATTTTTGATGCATGAAAGAGCCCAAATCCAACCCAAAAAGTTTTTGTTAGAAGACAACAGTTGCAAACAAGGTGGCAGGAGTTTGATTTTTTGATGATGGGGCGAGAAATTCAACAACAGGGGTTTCACCTGAAGTAGAATGGGGAGGAATCTCAAGAGTGGGAGTTTCAGCGTCGGAAGAAGCCAAATTTTCTTCCACGTGCTTCAGTTCAGGATCAGTGGTAATCGGACACTTGTGAAGAATAGTTGTGGTAGGTGGTTCCAAATAGGGCTCTGGATGCGCATGTTCGGATGAAGGTTGATTGCTCAAATATGATAGACCACGACTTTTTGTTGCACCACTTCGAGTGGTCCTTTGTCGTTTGGGAGAAGTTAAGTCAGTCAGCTTGTCGGGATGACTCATTACCCCTTCCAAGGAAAGAATATTCTCTACTCCTGATTTCCTTTTGGAGGAAGGACCTTTTAACACAACTTTGGCCGAATAAACATGGAGGCTTTCTGTTGTCATGCTCTGTCTTCACAATATTCTTAGTAAGAGGAGGCACCACAAGCACAATAATATATACACTAGAAGGATTGGCAGTAGAATCCATACTGGACTCCGATTGAGAAGGATAATTAGGGATGGTCGCTTCCTCTATGACCATCACGGAACCAGCCAGTCGCTTCCTATGTAACCGCTCTAACAGATTAATATCACGACCCGCTAGGGTTTCCATAGGTTTTTACCCCAGTTTGTTCCAATAAGAACTTATCCCCACCACACCTAACATAATCTCTTTAGGATTGACCCATTTGATGAAGTTAACTAACAAGTAAGTTGCGATACTCTGTTTTTCAAGAGATAAATAAGAACAAGGATCAACAGCCTTGTCGAAAGTAGCACCAAAAAACATTTGCCTAGTGAAAGCAGAAGCATGCACAAAGAAAAATTCCTCCTTTCGATACTTAATAAAAGTAGGAATGCCATCACAGACTTATACCAAGCCATGAAGAATGGAGAAAGATACCCAATCACTATTGGACATAGTCTCATAGAAATGGCAGAATAAAGCATCACGAAAAAAAAAGATTTTTTGAAAACCGTTAGGAGTAACATGTGCAATGTGAAGATGATAATAATCCAATATCATCATCATCATCAAGAAATCAAATGTTGGAAGTCGCAAGCCTAATTTAAAGAAAACACGATAAACGCTGACAAAACCCTGTGGAGCGTCAACAATGACATTCCCAAGTTCATGCAACCGTGGGTCGAATTCATGATCAATGTGATATTTTTTCGTAATATCAGAAAGGATCTCAGGGGTATGTTTGGACCTCATAGTATGAATACTTGAAATTTCCTTACTAGCCATGAAGGAGTAAAGTGAAGGAACGAAAGTGAATAAGAGAAAAGGAAGGGTGATTCTAGAAAGAAAATATAGGCGGTGAAGAAAAGTTATCAACCAAAGGGTATTTATAAGAGGTCAAGCAAGGCTATATTGATGAAGCAGACAAAATGGCAATTACACAATGTAGCCCTCTTTAAATGGAAAAGAATTGAGGAGACAATTATAGGCATTGATGAACACTAGAAGCTGCAGAACCGTCACGTCAAATTTTAATTCACGTTTCTATCCCTATCCAGTTACACCAGTTACTTTACAAAGCTTTTTTAAAGTTTGAACCATTACATCTGAAGAAAAAGTAAAAATCCAAACTAGGGGGACTTAATAGGTGATGGCGTGCCTAGGGCAGCACAGCAGAGTTGCATCCAAGCCCTAGAGCCGGGCACACCAGCCAGATCCAGCCCAGCAGGCTTAGCGCCCGCTGGCGACCCCGGGAGCGGAACGCCCAGGCGAAAGGCTCACGCCCGCCAAGTGACGCACTTCGCTCCAAGACAAAAGTACGGCCAGGAGACAAACAGTGGGATCAGAGCATTACCGTCAAATCCAATGAGAGCGCTCTGACAGTTGAAGGCGCATGACCCTCCAATCAGCTCCTCTGATCCTGTCTCCCCAAAAAAAGCGATCATGTCTGGTACGGACCAAACAGGGGCACTAGGTATAAAAGGACGCATTCTCATACTAGCGAGGGAAGCTCCCAAACCGATCTAGAAAGAACAAACACAAGCCCTAAAGCCATCCTAACTTGACCGTCGGAGCGTTCTCCCAGGAACTCCTCCCGGGAAGCGGCTGACGGCTCTTGTTCTTTGTAATCTGCAGTTACAATCAGGCAACCAAGAAGGTCCCATCCCAGAGTCAGAAGCGAGGACTCATCAAGAGAAAGGTTCCATCATTTGGCGCCATCCGTGGGAGGGAATGGTAAAGATTGTGGTGCTAGTGGTAGTGGTCGAGCAGGTGTTGGAGGTGGTGATGGTCGAGCACGCGTTGGAGGTGGCGATGTTGATGAGGTGGCGGATGATAGGGAAGTTTCCGATGGGTTGGCTGGGAAAGTGAGTGCGGATGATTTTGTGGAGGGGGCTGTGGTTGGTGATACTGATAAGTCTGTTGGTGATGGTTTGAAGCCGTGATATTTCCCTGTTTTGTTTAGTCTATGTGTTTTGCTTTGCAATGGTTGAATTGCCCAGAACAATGTTTTTTCTTTTATATGTATGTGTTTGATATGCACTAAGCATTATCTATTATCTCCTTTTGTGTTTCGTGCTTGGCTTCTTCGTTTATTGCCTATTGCTCAAGATGTGCCAAATATTTTGCCTTGTTTGTTATTATTGACACGCTAAGTGTTCACATTGAGTGTGCTTAGCACTCATCATTCAATCGTTGGAGATTATTACACTAAGTATGAGAAATCAGCAATTGCATTACTATTTAACCGCAAGTTTTTTAAATACACTGAGTATTAAGCTCATGCCACTTATGCATGAAATTTTATATATGTCGAGTACTAAACTCATGCCTTTAAACATAGGAATACACTGAGTATCAATTCTCATGTCACTTAGCATGGATAAATGTACTCTAAGTACTTCTAAGGTGCAATATACTCAATGGGATATCAACCAACTAGAGTTACATCTTTCCTCTTCCTTAGAAAAAATATTTCTTTAGGTTCCTAGCATTCCATGTTCTTGGAATGGGTCTTCCTTCCATCGTCTCTAACACATATGCCCCGTTCCTGTTTGCCTCTGTGACCCTGTATGGGCCTTCCCACGTTGGGCCCAGCTTTCCCTGGGGCTGTGCCCGACTGGCCTCATTTTTCCTCAAAACATACTCGCCCACTTTGAAGGCCTTCTCCTTTACCCTTTGGTTGTAATACCTTTCTGTTGCATGTTTATACGCAGCTTGGTGTACTCCCAACTCTTCGCGTTTCTCCTCTAGGATATCTAAGTTTATCCTCAGGCCTTGTACGTTGCTTTCCTCATCTTGGTTGGCCACCCTTAGCGTATTCACTGCCACTTCCATGGGGAGCATGGCTTCAGTCCCATATGTCAAGCTGAAAGGGGTTTCCCTTGTGCTTTTTTGTGGTGTAGTCCTGTATGACCATAGCACCATTAATATCTCCTCTGCCCAATTCCCTTTTGCTTTGCCCAACCTCTTTTTGATCCCATTGACAATGGTTCGGTTGGACACCTCCGTTTGACCATTCGCTTGAGGGTGTGTCACCTATGTGAAGTGTTGGTTTATCCCTTTGGCAGTGCACCGTTCTCTGAACGGGTTCTCAACGATTTGCAAACCATTGTCACTGATGAGAACCTTAGGTGTTCCAAATCTTATCATGATGTTTTTCCACACAAATTTTATCATGTGCCTCCCATATATGCATGCCAATGGTTCAGCTTCAATCCATTTTGTGAAGTAATCCACGGCTACCACCATATACTTCAGCTTCCCTGGTGCTTCTGGGAATGGACCCACTATGTCTATGCCCCACTGGTAGAAAGGCCACGGGCTGGAAATGTTGCTTAGCGGCGCCGGGAGTTCCGCCTGGACTGGGGCGTAAGATTGACACTCCTCACATTTCTTGGTTACTTCTACTGCATCTTGATGTATCGTTGGCCAGTATACCCCCATTCGTAGCACCTTTCCTGTTAAGGCCCTCGCTCCTTCGTGTGCGCCTACCTGCCCTGAGTGTGCTTCCTGCAATATCTCTCTCCCCTTGGCTTGATCTAAACATTTTAGCCATGGAGACGTGAACCCCTTCTTGTACAACTCCCCGTTCACCATTGCGTATGAGGGCGCCTTTATACGTATTTTTCTGGCTTCGTCATGGTCGTCCGACAACACCCCTCTCTGGAGGTATTCCCGGAATGACGTCATCCATGTGGGTCCGGCGGGGGTCAGGATGTTCACCTGCTGTTCATCAATGCTTCTCTCCCGGAGCACCTCCACTAAAACTTTCTTTGACAGGTGGTCGAAACAAGTGGACGCTAGCAAGCTCAAAGCGTCTGCCCTCTTATTCTCACTTCTGGGTATCTGCTTGATTGTAAATTGGCCGAATGATCCTACCAGTTTCTTTACCATCTTTACATACCTTCCCATTCTTTGGTCTCTTACCTCAAAACTCCCATTGACTTGGTTCGCTGCTAACCTTGAGTCGGTTAGCGTTGTTACAGCTTTCGCACCCATCTGTTTGGCGAGTTGCAATCCTACGAGCAGTGCCTCATACTCCGCCTCGTTGTTCGATGTATGGAAGTCGAAACGGAGGGCGTAGGTTACCTCTTCTCCTTCCGGACTAATCAGGATCAGCCCCGCCCCTGAGCCTTCCCTGCTGGACGCTTCGTCCGTGTACAGGGTCCATGAACCATCGCCGGTAGGGGCCTCTTCAACTACCCACACCTTTTCTTTCGCCGGATTCCCTCCGTCAGGAATTTCTAGTAAGAAATCAGCCAACGCCTGCCCTTTGATACTTGTTCTTGGGCGGTAGTTTATGTCGTGCTCTCCCAGTTCAATTGCCCACTTGGCCAGCCGACCCGACGTCTCCGACTTAAGCAAGATCTGTTTAATGGGGTAGCTTGTGAGTACCTCGATTTGATGTGCCTGAAAGTATCGCCTTAATCGTCTCGCAGCGTAGATGAGTGTCATCACCAATTTTTCCAGCGTGGGATATTTGAGTTCTGGTCCTTGCAGTGCTCTGCTAACAAGTATATCGGTCTCTGCTCTCCTTCCCTTTCCACAGCCAACACCGGTGATATCGCTTCACCTGACGTCGATATATACACTTGTAATGTTTCTCCCGGGATGGGGGTTGCCAGGGTCGGCAGCTTGTGCAGTGCCTCCTTGATTCTCTGGAGCGCCTTCTCAGCTTCATTCGTCCATTGGAAATTGTTTTTCTCGATGCATCCCTTTAAGGTGTGGAACAGTGGCATAGCCTTGTCGGCAGATTTTGAGATGAACCTACTTAGAGATGTGAGCTTCCCGTTCAGACCTTGTGCATCTCTAAGAGATTTTGGGGTTGGCGTCTCGATGAACTCGTCGACCTTGGTCGGGCTGGTCTGGACGCCTTGTCTAGTAACATAGTAGCCCAAGAATTGTCCCTCTTCCACTCCAAACGTGCATTTGGCTGGGTTTAGTTTCATCTTGGTTACCTCTAACGTTTTGAAAGTCTCTTCGATGTCTTGCAACATCTTTTCTTCATTTGGGCTCTTGATCACCATATCATCTACATATACCTCAATATTCCTTCTAATTTGCTTGGCGAATATCGAGTCAACTAGCCGTTGGTATGTCGCCCCTGCGTTCTTTAACCCGAAAGGCATCTTGGTGTAGCAGAACGTGCCATGGTCTGTATAGAAGGTTGTATCCCTGTAGCGACTCTACCTTCTGATCAATTTCCGGGAGTGGGTAGCAATCTTTATCGCATGCCTTGTTTAGATCAGAGAAGTCGATGCACATACGCCACGACCCATCCTGCTTACGGACCATAACTGGGTTTGAAATCCATGTTGGGAACGTCTCCTCCCTTACTATTCCGGCCTCCGTCAACTTAAACACTTCTGCATTGATCGCCCTGTTACGGTCTCCTCTTTGTACCCTTTTCTTTTGCTTAACCTCTTTTACCCCCGGTTTGATCATCAGCTTATGTTCGATGACCTTCCTTTCTACCCCCACCATATCCGTGGGGGTCCAAGCAAATACATGTTTGTAGCGTTTGAGCAGGTCGACCAGTGCTCTTCTTGTGTGGCTTGGGAGGTCGCTTCCAACATCGATCGGCTGATCGGGATATCCCTCATTGATTACCTCCTTCCCTTTTGTCGGATTTCCCCTGGGCCTCTTGGGCCCTTTGGTTATTTCTGCTGGCTTCATAACCGTATAGCACCGCAATTCTCTGGGCGGAGTGGCCAAAATCATGGCTTCGCCCTTTGGTGTGTCGAATTTCATGATCCCATGCATGGTTGAAGGTACGGCCCCTAGCTTCAAGAGGGGGGTCCTTCCCAAGATGATGTTGTGTTCCGTCGAGTGTCGAATGACCACAAAGTCTATCAGGGCGGTCTTCTTCCGTTGCTTGTCGTGGCTAGTGATTGTTAGGGGGAGGTGGATCGTGCCCAACGGCCACAGGTTGTGGCCGGTGAATCCCACCAGCCTACCCGTCGTAGGTTGCAAATTGTCTTTCCAGCGATCCGGGAGAAGCCGGAAGCAATGCTCATAGATGATGTATGCTGAGCTCCCGGTGTCGACATAGACCCTATGGATAGTCACGTCTTTGATGGATGCCTGTATTATCAGAGGGTTGTCGCCCTTCCAACCGTCTGGCCGAGGATCCTGTATGGAGAACGTGAGCGTGCGTGCTGACGGTTTAACAATGATTTGCTCTCCTCGCTGTTCCTCCCTACTTCTTTTGCTGCGTATCATGAATATCTCCTTGGGCTGAACTCCTTCGCGGGATGGACCCTTGGCGTTCTCAGCATCGAATTTGGCATGTAGGCTTCGCGCCACCTCCACCAGGTCTCCCTTAAGTTGTTTCTCCTCCATCTCCTTTAACACCGAACAGCTAGTTGTATCATGCGTTTTGCTTTTGTGGTACTCACAGTACCGATTCTTAGACGAATTGGTTGGCTGCTGTTTCTCAGACACTGCATATACTTCTGGGCGGCGACCCCGTCTGTCGTCTTTAATAAATGGTAAAGAGAAAATATTATAAGAAGGAAAATATGAGTAGAATGAATGATAAAGCTCTAGGAACCAATGATAACTTTTCGATGAAGATTTCGAGTCTGAGAGTGAAGAGAAAATATTATAAGAAGGCAAATATGAGTAGAATGGGGTTTAAATAATGAAAGTATGCGAAGAAGACTAGAAGAAAATGTGTCTTTAGTTTTGAGTTATTTAAGTTTATTATGGACTTTTTTTGGAACGGCAAATACAAATATATACTAAACTACTCCTAAATTATTTCACCTATGTCCACAGTGAGACTTGAACCCTCGACCTTAAGGAGGGAAGGCAACACCGGATACCGCTGGGCTAGAAGCCCTTTCAGGGTCTACTTCGTCTAGATCATGATCATTGCACCCCTTTAATAAATCTAACTTTAATTATGAGAATATAAGTAAATAAGCATAAAAGCTTAATAATAAGTTTATTATGGATTGTAGGATGATTAGTTGTGCTTGTTAAACTTATTATGAAACTTTTGTGCTTATTTACTTATATTCTCATAATTAAAGTTAGATTTATTAATTTTTGAATAACTTTTCTAATAATTAATGGTCATTGATTAATACCCCAATTAATATCCACATAGTCGATTAATCCTTTAACCCTAATCCACCAAGTAGGAACGTTTTTTACAACCTTGGAATGATGATAACTCAATTTTATCTTTTTTTTCTTGGATCTAAAGTTTTCCAAACGTCGCCATTGCATATAACACTAATCAAGGGACGCCATTTACTATCCATCTAATGCGGATAATTACTCATTCCACTTAAACTCTTAACATCATGATTACCAGACTCCAGAGCTCTAAATCCACCCCTTCAATTAATGAGGGCAACGTTCATTTTGCCTAAAAACTCATATTTCATAATCAAACTTTTTCATTACTCCATTCGTATTTGTTCATAAAATAACATTTCTAGTTATTTTCGGCATAATGTCACAACAACTAGATTAAATTATACATCAGGCATATCTTTCAATTAAATCAACAATTATACAAACAAATTTGTTCACTATAGCTCGTCAATCTATGAGTTTCTCAAAGACTTATCATACTCAATAAGTCACACCATAAAGATTCACCATACTCAATAATTCTCATATCAAGTATCATCCCATAATTTCCTCAAATTGATAGTTTTAATTTCTCCTCGGATTCTCTATTATAATCTTCTAAACTTCAAAACATAGTAACTAGAATATATAGAAGATATCCTAAATTCATATAAACACTTCAAACATTAAAATAAAATAAAACCACAACATGGACATTGATGTCCACAAATCCAAGATCAACACAAATATTCAAAAAAGAAACATAAACTACAATACCAAAAAAATAAAAGTTCAAACATCAAAAAAACAGTTGTCCATAAGTTCACGGTGAATCCAAACACAATACGAACAAATATAAAATCATTTAGCCTATGATGTTCTAATATATTCCTCCTTTTCATGTGAGTCATTTCAAAAAAACTCCAATTACATTTTCAACCTGAAAAATATTTAATTTGACTTAAATGATTTGTGGATTTGAAACTAAAATTCTTTGTAGGTTTATTCCGTAACAATTTTTTTTTGTTAATTGTAGGCTTACTGTAGATTGTTGTAGATTTACTTGTGGGCTTATTGTAGATTTTTTTGGCTTAATTGTGGGCTTTTTAAAATTTTTAGGTTATATCAGGATTTTGTAATGATTGTGAATCTCCGGTTCAACTATTTTATGGTAAAATCGACTAGATCTACCTTACATTTTAAAATTTTATTTTTAATAGTACTACAGACAAAATTTGATATAAATAGTTATCTAAAATTATTAATTGATAAATGCAAGACGTAATTTATCACCAATTTTAATAAACAAATACACAAACTTTGGAAGATATACACTCAAAACTTGGTACAAAGTAACGTTATATAACACTAAAACCAATAAAAGATCATCTGGTCAATATGTCCGAGTGGTTAAGGAGACAGACTCGAAATCTGTTGGGCTTTGCCTGCGCAGGTTCGAATCCTGCTGTTGACGGATATTTTTATTTTTTTGTTTTTCACTTTCTGCCCAATTTTTCCATAAAAGAAAAAGAAAAATGCGACTATCTCATCCGTCGATACTCGATACCTAGTTATAATTGTATAAAAAGAATCTACATATATTTTTTTATCACTTTATATGCAATACATAACAAAATTATCACTTTTAGTTCATACCATTTATAAAACCAGTTAACTAATTTTTTTCTATATTTTATTTTTTTTACATAAAGTAACAACGAATGTTAACTTGATTATATGAAGTTTTTTTTTTAACAAATGTTGCATGGATTATTAAATCGTGATTATATCTAACATTTTTTTAGTTATTTTTATTATCTATTATCTATTATTATCTATTTTAGGATTAAAGAGATAATGAATTTTTGCAATTTACGCTTATAGTCCCTAAAAGTTTTCTTTATACGTGATCTACCATCGAATTAGATTAACTTTTTTCTAAAGTACTATTATGACCGACTATTATATGTTTTGTCGATTTTCAGTGTCCTTTTCGGGCAAACATGAGTTCTTCGCCAAACATAAATTTTCCGATCATCCTTTTTGTCCAACCATTTCATATATGAAAATCATGAAATCGATTAACATTTTCACATCCTGTTCAAGACGACAAGTATGAGATCGAACCTCCATGAATATGTGTTAATGTGCTTTTGTTGACAACTGAAAAATCTTTTTGATAATGTATTTCTAGACCGACTAAAATTGTGCAAATAATAAGTAAAGAGTAAAATCCACATGATTCAGTTATATCATTTGTGTTTAAAGAAATCGTAAAATAATACTATAAATTTTCACAAGTCTTTTATTTTTTCTGTTTTTTTTTTATCAAAAAGAAAACCAAATCACAAATGGATGGCTAGAAAAAATTACGCTATCTCGTGAAATGCTTTCCAATATTTAATTATTTTACCGCTTCTTGATACAAAAGAAAACAAGATCGCAAATGGGTTATAAGAGTACCAATGAGGTTACTTCTACACATCAAAGAATAACTAACAAGTAAAAGAAGGTGGTGGTGGGAGAGAACCACCATCGTTGGAAGAAAGAACGACGGACAACTTAATATTTGAAAAAAAATAGGATGGTGGTGACAAAGACATAGATAAACCGTCATGCATCGAGAGAGCTCAAAAAACTCTTTATAATTGTTAACAACAATAGCATAGACAATGAATCTTTAACTGTGTCATACAAGAAAAGATGAAGAGAATTGGCGAGAAAGAAGACGATAGAAGGAAATGGGTCCGTTGCTTTAAATTCCTTTTTAATATGAAAATATGGTTTGAAAGATACATTTTTTTTAAATACATTTTTTTATAACTACAATCACTTTGTAAAAACTCAAGAGACTGTTGGTAAACTTCGTTATGGTTCCATTAAGATGTTACTTCGAAATCGGTAACCATTCAGAGTTTTTGGTAAACATATCTTTTACATCTAACCGATTAAGAGGGCTTTGAACCATTCTTTAAACCATTACTCTCCGAATCGTTTTTTCAAATCCTAAGTTGTCATTAATCATTCGTAACCTAAAAGATATCACATCCTTTCTTCTTTTAGAGCACCGCTTGACAACATTCAACACCAACACCATCCCCTTCCATAGCCGCCGAAGCCACTTGTTCCTTCCCTACAACCATCAACTCCACTCATATTATGCGTCTCTATTTATAATTAACTATGTATCTCTCAATAATTCTATGCTCTCTTTTTCTTTGTCTTGTGGATAATTTTGTGTTCCAATTTCCTCTATTACTATCTTTTATACAACATTCTATTTAAACATTTTTAATGCATACAACCCTACAAAGTTCAACGGATTTAAACATCAACATCTTACTTTAAATATTTATCAATTTTAATTTTTTTAATTACAAAACTAATTTTCTTCGTAATTTTAATTTGTAAACGCAAACTTTATAATAGAAATAATCTTGCTGATCAAAGAAAAATTACAAACGATTTGCAAACCATATAGTTTGTTAATAATAGAATTTCATAAATTAAAATAAATAATCTTAAATCTCATTTTCCAAAATGAACATTTATTTTATAATAGTTGTTAAAAATATATTATATGTGTGGAATGGAAAAGATAAGATTCAAGAGAGGGGGATATCTGACAGGTCTTATAAGCATATATTTAATTTATATATGTTTCAAATACACAAACAAATAAATCAATCATCGGCATTGAATTTTAAACATTACCAAGTTCCTTTTCAAATTATAAATAGATAAACACGATTAGTAATTGTGGTTTGTCAAAATTAGCCGATTAATTCGATTAAGAAAATCATTATCTATTTATGCATAGCCAATTAAATTAAATCTTTATGCATAGCATGGAAATGGCATTATGCAAGTGGTCATCATGGACCGTCTTCGTTGGTTTTAGAGGTTGTTGTTTTTCAAGATTTATGGATTTGACATGCATTTTTTGGGGTTGTGGGTTCCAACAACGACGTCAACGTTCTTGATCAGTCGCCAATATTCGACGATCTTTTGAATGGAAAGGCCGCGGATGCTCATTTCACAGTGAATGGAAATGAATACAAATTTGGGTATTACCTTACAGATGGAAGATGTCCCCCTTATTCCACATTCGTGAAGACATTCCGACACCCAGTTGAAGAAAGAGATAAATTATTTAAGAGAAGACAAGAAAGAGCACGTAAGGATGTGGAACGTGTTTTGGGAGTGCTAAAGGTGAAGTGACATATAGTTGACCATACGACACGACCATTGAACTTACAAACTCTACGATATATCATGTATGCATGTATCATAATGCATAACATGGTAGTAAAAGATAAAGGACGAAATATTGCATACTATATTCCAACGGATCCTAGACATGTTCAATTTCAACCAGGATCAACAAAATATTTGCATAAAGTCGTTGATATTCAGGATGCAAATAAACACAGACAACTTCGAGAGGACTTGACGAATTATATTTTCAACAGTAACGATAATGAATAAAGTTCTTTAGGAAAAATAAAATATGTTTATTTTTTTTTGTATTGTAATGTTTTTTTTTTATTTTAGATGTTATGTGTAATTTAAAAGTTATGTTATTTTATTTTTAAAACATTATATTTTATTTAGATATTATGTTTTATTTAAAATATATTTGTTTTAATAAAAATAATTCGGAAAAAATAAAAAAGAAATTATAAAATGGAAAATAATTGTTGTTATAACATTCTCTTAACATGGTGACCATTTCCTCACTTTGTGTTATAACACCATTGGTGATATGACATATGAGGTGACATCAAAATAATGTTATAACTAATTGCTCATACTCAATGCTCTAAGAAAAAAACTACAATAAAGTCCCTACATATTGACCTCATAATCGATTTAGTCACTATATTTTTTTAGTCAATTAAGTCTCAAGTACCGGTAATTGTATTCAATATAACCATTTGACCCGGACAACAGGTCATCCAACTTTCAAAAATTACATTTTTGGTCCAGATTTCAAAATTTATTACAATTTTGGTCCAAATTTTATACTTTTGGCCCAGATTTTAAATTTTGTTTCAAATTTGGTCCAAACTTTATCCTTTTTGTCCAAAATTTGGAATTTTATAATGAATTCATCCTAACTTTAGTTTTTTTTACAACTTTTTTTTTCTCAAATAACTGTTTCTAATATGCTTTTTCTTTATAAAATCATATTTATACAAAAAAAAAGAACGTATTTTCACATAAAAATCTTATATTTTCTATATAAAAACTTTTATTAAAAAAAAAATTTGTATATAAAATATATAGTTATAAAAATAGGTATTTATTAAGTATATAAATATATACAAATGCGTTTTTATAAAAAATGTATACAAACACGATTTTATAAAATATATACAAACACGTATTATATAAAAAATTATTCAAACACATTTTTATAAAAAAAATGTATACAAACACGTATTATATAAAAAATTATTCAAACACGTTTTTACAAAAAAAAATATAAACAAACACGATTTTATAAAAACAAAAATATAGATACACACCTATTTGTGTGTGTGTGTGTGTGTGTATATATATATATATATATATATATATATATATATATATAAAGGTGATAGGTGTTTGTATATATATTTTTTGTAAAATATGTTTCTACATATACATTTTTTATAAAAACGGATTTGTATATATTTATATACTTAGTAAATACATATTTTTATAACTAGATATTTCATATACAAAAAACTTTTTAAAAAAAGTTTTTATATAGAAAGTGTAAGATTTTTATGTGAAAATACGTTTTTTTTGTATAAATATGATTTTATAAAGAAAAAACATATTAGAAACAATTTTTTGAGAAAAAAAAAACTAAAGTTAGGATGAATTCATAATAAAATTCTAAAATTTGGACAAAAAAGGTAAAGTTTGGACCAAATTTGTAACAAAATTTAAAATCTGGGCCAAAAGTGTAAATTTTGGACCAAATTTGTAATAAATTTTGAAATTTGGGTCAAAAATGTATTTTTTGAAAGTTGGATGAACTGTTGACTGGGTTAAAGGGTTAAATTAAATACGATTACCGGTATTTGAGACTTAATTTAATAAAAAAATAATCCCTTATTAAATCGATTATGAGGCCAATATATTGAGACTTTATTGTAGTTTTCCCATGCTCTAAAGAACCAACCACTACCAATGACATCATTCCATCCATTATTGTATGTGACCTCTTTTCGTCGTCCAACACAACATCACTGTTAACAATCTCAATAACCTCCTCAGTTACCACACCACCACATTGTGGTGGACCATATGAAGGGCGCAAGTGATTTTTTTACGCCAACAGTGAATAAGGCGATGAAGATGAACGCTGTAACACCCCCCTCTGGCACGTATCACAATATTGTCCGCTTTGGGCCACTCGGCACGAGGACTTCCTAGGGGGTCACCCATCCTGGTACTACTCCCGCCCGAGCACGCTTAACTGCAGAGTTCTTATGGGATCTGCTGCCCTCACGGCTTTAAAACGCGTTGTGACAAGGAAGGTATCCACACCCTTTATAAGGAGATGTTTCGTTCTCCTTCCAAGCCGATGTAGGATTAGGTGCAACCCACCTTCACCCCCATTATAGGGTTCGACGTCCCTGTCGAACACATCGACCCGTGCCCTAGCTCTGATACCATTTGTAACACCCCCCCTGTGGCACGTATCACAATATTGTCCGCTTTGGGCCACTCAGCACGAGGACTTCCCAGGGGTGATCCCATAAGAACTTTGCACTTAAGCGTGCTCGGGCGGGAGTAGTACCAGGATAGGTGACCCCCTGGGAAGTCCTCGTGTCGAGTGGCCCAAAGCGGACAATATTGTGATACGTGCCAGAGGGGGATGTTACAAATGGTATCAGAGCCAGGGCACGGGTCGATGTGTTCGACGAGGACGTCGAATCCTATAATGGGGGGTGAAAGTGGGTTAGATCTAATCCCACATCGGCTGGGAAGGAGAACTAAACATTCCTTATAAGGGGTGTGGATACCTTCCCTATCACAACGCGTTTTAAAGCCGTGAGGGCAGCAGATCCCATAAGAACTCTGCAGTTAAGCGTGCTCGGGCGGGAGTAGTACCAGGATGGGTGACCCCCTAGGAAGTCCTCGTGTCGAGTGGCCCAAAGCGGACAATATTGTGATACGTGCCAGAAGGGGATGTTACAAACGCCGATTGTGGGAGGGAAGCGGTAATCGATATGAGGGTGTGGTGATTGGAAAAATGACCAAGAGTTGGGGACGAATGATAAAGAGGTGAGAGAGATGAAAACTTTAATCTAATACATTTTTTTCGGGGGGGGGGGGGGTGCAACGACCTAATTTTCAAGTCCAAAAATTTCATTTTTTTAATTAAACACTTTGCAAAACATTAGTAAATAAACAACATCCGATCATATCATTTCTTAAAACATATTTCGTGTCTGAAAACCAAAACATGAAATCAACCATAGTGTCAGAGTACAAATCCCAGAATAATCTCATTGTGTAGAAAACAAAAGGTGTGTATGATGTGCCGTTACCGCGCCAGCTCCTTTCCCTTCGCTGAAGAGGTACCTGAACCAAAACTACAAACTGTAAGCATGAAGCTTAGTGAGTTCCCCCATCGTACCACATACCATAAAATCACATAACATACATTCTGCCAGGCAATTCTGGGGTGCCCGACCTACCCGGTATGGCCATTATGGGGTGCCGACCTACGCATGCGGCCATTCTGGGGTGCCATCCTACCCGTGTCAAGCCATTCTGGGGTGCTGACCTACCCATGTCAAACCATTCTGGGGTGCTGACCTACCCTTCGGTCCTAACAACCGAACTTGGGGACTATTCCCCCTACTACCGCTATCTCATATAACATATCAAGCCAGTATTTAAACATATAATCACGTACTGTCAGAAATATATGGGGTGCCTGACCTACCCTTCGGTCCTAACAACCGAACTCTACCACTATCGTATATCATGCCAACATACAACCTATCAGGTAGTAGCAAACCTAGATGATATCACAAAGACCATCATCTAACATACAACTCCTACTGGTGGGTCGGCATTGTGGCCGTAGGCCCACCGCAACTGGAAGGTAACTCACCTCGTAGTAGCTGCTGATCTGTGCAAGAATCCTCTATCTGCCGTCGCAACTGCTCCAGAAATCCTCCGGCTATAATTCTCACAAAACACTTAGTTAGAACTGGTATCTACTCTTTAGGTAAAACGACCATTTTACCCCTGACCAAGTCAAAGTCAAAGTCAAAGTCAACTACTAGTTGACCTGTCTCTCCGAGTTGGCTCGCCAACTCGCCAATTCCCTATCCTTCCATTTGTCCTTATACCCGTCCCTACTTGTCGAGTTAGGCGATGACTCGACGAGTTTTCCTTCTAAATGAACATCGACTGAATCTTCATCCGACTCGTCGAGTTGTATGAACAACTCGTCGAGTCCATCTTCAACTGATAAATAGGTCATGTCCATGACTCGCCAAGTTGTATGAACAACTCTCCGAGTTCATCTTCATCCATAAGAAGATTGCCTTGGACTCGCCGAGTCTGCTTATGCACTCGCCGAGTCCCATGAACATCCCGAACAATGGCTTAGTCCAGAACATTGGGTCACCCTTTCTGACCTTCTATAGTCCTTCTAACACCCAGCTAAGTTCTTTAGACCCTTAACAGATATGGTACTTTATGCCTTGGACTCGCCGAGTCCCAGAACGGACTCGTCGAGTCCAATCTTGACCAATCCATGCAGTCGATTTAAATGAGATCTAACACACCAAAACTATAGATCTGGCCTCCTAGTGTCCACTTTATGCGTAAAGTTCCAAACTTGATGCACATGCATGGGGTTTTTAGCTCAAAAATCCATATAAAGTGTCCTACAATGTGCATGGGACTCTCATGGCCCTAAAGTTGGCACCTTTATGCCATGAGACCCCTCTTATGGTCCAGATCCGAAGTCAAAGTCCTCATAACACCCCATAGTCCGAAAATGGCTTGAAAAGCCCCAAATGCACCCAAGATCCATATTCTAAAGATGAACAATCCAATAAAAGACCAAAGCAGGGGAATTTTACCTTGATTAAGCTGAAGATGGAATGAGATTTCTGGATCTACAAGCCCCAAGTCGAATACTCCACTTCTTTTCTTCCCTCCAAGCTTCACAAGTTCACAAAAGCACCAAAATAGCCTTAACACACACACACACACAAACGGCTAGGGTTTCGTTATGCAGCTCTGGGATAGTGTTAGGGACAAGGGAGGCCGAGTTAATGAGTTTATATAGGGTGCAAGCCCTCATATTAGGGTTTTTGTCCAGACATCACGGACTCGTCGAGTCCGGTCCCTGACTCGCCGAGTCCATCACTTAAGTCCCGCGTCTAATCCCGCTTCTACTCGGCGAGTTGGTCCTTCAACTCGCCGAGTCCAAGGCCAAAATGCAAATGTTTAAAGGGTTAATTACAAAGAATACGTACCAAGAACCAGGTGCTACAAATCTCCCCCACTAATATTAGACTTCGTCCTCGAAGTCTGCTGCTCGATCTTGAAACAGCTCGGGGTAGTGCTCCATCATCTCTTCCACCGGCTCCCAAGTCCACTCCGACCCCTTCCGGTGTTGCCATTGCACCTTCACGAGTTCCACCCTCTTGTTCCTCAAATCCTTCGACTTTCGGTCGAGGATTGCCACTGGCCTCTCAACGTAGTTCAAGCTGTCGTCCACCTGCATATCCTCTAGGGGTACCACCGTTGAGTCGTCCACCAGGAACTTCCTCAGCTGGGAGACATGGAAAGTGTTGTGAATCTGACTGGGTTCGGCTGGCAGATCCAGCCTGTACGCTACCTTGCCCACCCAAGCTACAACCCTGAATGGTCCGATGTACTGTAACATACACGTTCTGAAATCGTGTATTGTTATTATTTAAAGTGAATAAAATTGAGTGTTGAGTTCTAACGGATAGTTTTTACTAGAAATGAAGTAAAACTATGCTTAGAATCATTCAGAAAGTATTGGAAGTCTTATGAGATTCCAATTAAAAGCCAAATAGTGAAATTTAGCGAAAATATAAAATTTTAAATAAGTAAAATTTTATTATTGGAAGTTGTAGATAATCTCGTTAGAAACATTTAGGCGAAAACCTCATCGAAATTCGAGTTATAACGAAGAAGTTATGACCAATCGAAGATCCACGACAAAACCGGCACGGCGCCGAATGACGTAAAAAGTGAGTTTTTGATAAAATACTTTTTAGCCTTAGTAATCTAAATGAAAGTCATTGTATTCATTAAACCGAGAAATTCAATAAAAAGAACGCCAAAATCTGACTACGTATGAGGAAGTTGTGATTTTTCGAAGTTTCAGCTTAGCAGTAGACAGCTACAAACTCGAATTTTAGATCGAGTGATTTTTAGTCGACACAACCTAAAAGAGAATTGAAGGTCTCGTCATTTTTAGTACAACAGTAAAAAGTCTGACGAAAACGGACGTCGGATGAAGAAGTTATGAATTTTTCACGGATTTTCCTGTCCCGCTCTGTTAAAAATAATAATATTAAAATTACAGTCAAAATTAGCCAACGAAATCTAAACAAAAGTTGTAGAGCATAATTTTAGCTACGCGTGCATATAAAGAACGTCAAAAACGGAGTCCATATGAGAAAGTTATGCATTTTACAAGATTGGGCACATTTTCATTTAATTTTCGCATGAATAGTGTTGATCCACGTGGCATCTTCTGATTGGACCGCAGCCTCGCGTGGCACCCTCTGATTGGTCCGATGCCATATCCGACGTCATGACTCACCCTTGCCCAGATCCGACGCGTGTCGCGATGAGTCGTCCGAAGCAGCTTAGTCACCCGGTGACTCCTCGCATCCGAAGACGTCTGTCGCGTCCGAACCGAGCCACCTGGAGCCCTCGCATGCGCGCCGTCTGGTCCTCTCGCGAGCTGCCAGCTGTCCCTCCTCCCTTCGGCCGAAGACCTTCGCCTCCTATAAATAGGAAGGTGCGAACCCTCCCGGCTAAGGTTAGAAAATTCACATTATTTCACTCCTAAACCCATTTTTAAGCTATTTCAGCATCCCCTGAAGCCCCGGTATTATTTTTAAAGCTCGGAATACGTCCCGAAGTGCCCGGAGAGCCCGAGAAATTATTCTTTTCAGTTTGAAGCTCTACCTTTTTAGATCTCAGTTTTTAGCTAATTCTCCCGGTTTTCAACGAATAAAGCCATATTTGGAGCCGATATGCTGCTCAGATTATTATTTTAACCCCCAATTATTTTAAGGTGAGTTCAATATATAGGAACAATTGTATGTTATGTGTTATATGTGCTATGTGCTTTTCAGTGTTATTATTCTGAGTTATTTTCCCGTGTTATTTTTATTCGCTATTTTTAATAGCAAAGTTATACCTTTGACCATGTGATCAGTGAAAGGACTTAGATTCACGGTGGTACTGGTATGTAGCCTCTGACCATGTAGAACATTCCTCATAAGAGAATGACTTCTATTCTATGGCATTGGCAGAAGGTTAGATAGGACTGGTATGTAGCCTCTGACCATGTAGAACATGACTCCGTAGGAGAATGACCTCTATTCTATGGTATTGGCAAATGGTTAAACAGGGCTATAAGCCTAAAATCTATCAAAATGTTAATCAGAAATTATATGTCTTCTGTGCCATTTGGGCCAAAACTTTATTGATGCATATCAAGTATTGAAATCGTTATGTCTCATTGATCGTAAATCTTTGAATCAAATTTTGAGTTGATATTGAAAGCCTGACATACGATACGCATATGTTATTGTCATTCTTGTTCCCTTTTTCTTCTGTCATATTGGTGTATATAAGGCATAAGATTATATTGTATCTATTTATTGAATTCACTAAGCGTTATCACTTATCCCTCTCAATGTTAAACAATTGCAGGTGATGAGTATCCAGTATAGTTTTATACTGCTGAAAGATTTAGAATAGTTAATACTATTTCTCTGTATTTTAATGCTCATGTATGTATATGAATAGTAGATTCCTGGGTAGATATGTAATGTAATAAAACTTATTCGGTTTGTATCCAATCTTTTGTAATCACTTTATCAATATAAAATATTGTTTTATAAATATGCATGTAGCATGTTTTGAGGAAGTAACTTAAGAATAATGTTGGAATAGTATGAAAGTTTGGGTCTTTCAGAAATACAAAAGTTGGGGTCTTTCAATCATGGTATCAGAGAAATGGTTTAATTGAACTAAATATCACGGATTGGTATTTAGACTTAAACTGTTGGAAGCTCAATATATGAGCTGATTCATAATAAGTATATTGATACAAACCATAGGAAATATTTAAGTGGGGGATTGGGTAGTGATAAACCCTAGTATTGTAAGATATTAAGTTACTTCAGAATTTTAAGAAAATTAGTTTAAGTGAACTAGAAATTTTGAGAATTTCTAAACTTAAACAACAATTATTAAGTAAAGATGATACGATATGTATCTGGTATATATTAGGTTGAATACCTAATGAAGACAAGCACTAGAATATTAAGAGGAGATATGCCTTATATTCTATTATGTGCTAAATGATAAATGAATATAGCATGCCTTAGAGTGCTTATCTATAATTGCTATTATTTGAGAAAGTTTAAGGTTTGACATCGATATGTTTATAAATAAACGATCGTAGAATACCACTTCGGTGCTCCCCATGACCCTCTGGCCAACCTCACCCCAACATATCAGGGTCCGACACCTCCTTCCGTACAACATCTTGAAGGGAGGATGATCAATACTCGCGTGGTAGCTGTTATTGTATGACAACTCAGCTAGAGGAAGATAGGTATCCCAGCTACCACCGAAGTCTAGCACGCACGCCCGCAACATATCCTCAAGAGTCTGGATGGTCCGCTCACTCTGACCATCTGTCTGCGGGTGAAAGACGGTGCTAAAATGCATACGAGTGCCCAACTCTTCATGGAACTTCTTCCAAAACCTGGAAGTAAACCGTACATCTCTGTCTGAAATCACGAAAACGGGCACTCTGTGCCGCGCCACCACCTCTCAGATGTAGATATCGGCCAACTTCTCGGCCGAGATACTCTCCTGGATCGGTATGAAGTGGGCGCTCTTGGTCAATCGATCCACGATGACCCATATAGAATCTACTCCCCGTGCGGTTCTGGGAAGCTTGGTGATAAAATCCATCGTGATGTCTTCCCATTTCCACAGCGGAATATCCAACGGCTGCATCTTGCCATGTGGTCTCTGATGCTCGGCCTTAACCTTCCTGCAGGTCAAGCACTGTTCAACGTACCAAGCTACATCCCGCTTCATGCAGGGCCACCGATAGTCTAGACGAAGATCCCTATACATCTTCGTCGCCCCAGGATGAATGGAGAATCGGGATTTGTGTGCCTCCTCTATCAGAACTTGCCGCGCGCCTCCGTGATACGGTACCCACACCCTATGGTGTAATTTCAATAATCCTCGGCTATCATAATCGAAGGAGGAAACCTGACCCACTATCCGCTCGCTCTTCCAATGTTCCTCCTTCATAGCCTCCTGCTGAGCCTCCCGAATTTGCTCTAATAGGGGAGTCACCACCGTCATCCTCATGCACACTCCTCTGATCGACGCTGCCTTGCGACTAAGCGCATCGGCCACCAGCCCACCACATTGGCCTTCCCTGGGTGATAAAGGATCTCGCAATCATAATCCTTCACCACGTCCAACCACCGACACTGTCTCATGTTCAAATTCGGCTGATCCATGAGGTACCTCAAACTCCTGTGGTCCATGTAAATGGTACACCGAACTCCATAGAGGTAATTTCGCCAAATCTTGAGGGCGAAGACCACCGCCCCCAACTCTAAATCGTGTGTCGGGTAGTTCACCTAATGAGGTTTCAGCTGCCTCGAAGCGTAGGCAATGACATGCCCTCTCTACATCAGTACCGCGCCCAACCCTGAAATAGACGCGTCACAGTATACCATAGAATCCTCTACACCCTCTGGCAGGGCTAAGATGGGCGCCTCCCACAATCTCTGTCTCAGAATTTCAAATGCTTCCTGCTGCTCAGGCCCCCACCGAAAGACCACGACTTTCTTCGTCAGCCGCGTCAGGGGTACGTCTATCTTGGAGAAATCCTGAATGAATCTCTAATAATAGCCCGCCAATCCCAGGAAACTCTGAATCTCAGATGGATACTTCGGAACTTTCTATCTCATCACAGCCTCTACCTTGGCCGGGTCCACTGAGATCCCGTTCCGGTTGACGAGATGTCCGAGGAACTGCACCTCGCGCAACCAGAACTCCCACTTGGAGAACTTAGCATACAAGTTCTCCCTCCTCAAAGTCTCCAAAACTTCTCTCAAATGCTCCTCGTGCTCCTCCTGCGTCTTGGAGTAGACCAAGATATCATCAATAAACACTATTACCGACCGGTCTAACATCGGTCTACACACGTGGTTCATGAGGTCCATGAACGCAGCACGAGCATTGGTGAGCCCGAAGGGCATCACCACAAACTCGTAGTGGCCATAACGCATCCGAAACGCGGTCTTCTGCACATCCTCCTCTCTGACCCTCATCTAGTGATAACCCGAACGCAAATCGATCTTGGAGAACCAAGATGCTCCCTGTAACTGGTCAAAGAGGTCGTCGATCCTCGGGAGTGGGTAACGGTTCTTTACCATTACCTTGTTCAGCTCCCGATAATCTATACACATCCGATGCAACCCGTCCTTCTTCTTCACAAACAGAATCGGGGCTCCCCAGGGTGAACTGCTCGGTCTAATAAATCCCTTGTCTAACAGTTCATGCAACTGTGTACACAACTCCTGCATCTCAGGAGGAGCCAACCGATATGGTGCCTTGGCTATCGGTGCCGCACCAAGGACTAGGTCGATCCTGAACTCCACCTGTCGCTCCGGAGGTATCCCAGGAAGCTCCTCTGGGAACATGTGACATCCCCAATTTCACGGCCAGAAAAGACCGATTTGTTTATGCTTTGTTTTATAAATCAGACTAATCGTTTAAAGAAAACGGTTGAGGAATTTGTTCCCAAAACAAGATATGATAATAACTTATCAAAACATTTCTCAAAGAGAATGTATTTTATTTATTAATAAAACATCGGGATGTCATGTTCCGATACAGACCAAAAGCATAAACAATATAAAATAAACCTTACAACAGTTATTTATAACTACTGATCTATAATCCAAAATCTCTCGTCAATTCCATCAACTTACCCTTGTGCCATTACCTGTAATGCAAAGAAAACTGAGTGGGTCAGGCTTGGGAGCCTGGTGAGCATATAGGGTTTTCAACCCACAATAATATAATTATTATATTTAATCATCAAACAATCAACCCAATTACCCATCCCCATTATCTTCTTTATTTATTAAGGTTTTACCCTAATAATCAACTATCCTTCATTCATTCTTCCTAAGGATTTACCTAAGGAATTGGCACGAAGTCCATTGCTGCCAAAGTTTATCTATCAGGTACTAAGTCCATAGTTACCAACATTTATCTCACAGGTACTAAATCCATAGCTATCAGGCGCTAACTCCATAGTCACTAAGGTTCACTTAACAGTAGGCGCTAACTCCATAGTCACCAAGGTTTATACAATAGGCGCTAACTCTATAGTCACCAAGGTTTATACAATAGTAGGCGCTAACTCCATAGTCACCGGGGTTTATATCGTTTATTGACAATATTGGTTCCGAGACATCCGCTAGCAATACATATCAATGGGTTTTTTTAGAGTACACCGGTGAACACATCGTTCACAACACCTACAAGTTGCGAGCTTGCTAGTGTTCCACAGGATTGTCTAGAATAGTCCGTGGTTGTCATCCCTACTCCGCTGAATGACGGGGGCCATCGTTTGGGTAAAGGTTTCACTCATTTTCACCTGTCACCCTCATCTCATTATCTATATCATCTTTCGTCTCATCCTCAAACAAATCTATCTTCACACACCAACTATTTCATCTACCCATGTTCTACCTAACATATTTGTAGATATAAATTACATGTATAGTTTAAATCATTTAAAAACCTGTATAAAACATTCATTCAACAACCATCTCAAGTAAACAAACAACGCATAAACACATAGCACGTATTTCATAGCAAATACTTCATATCTATGTGGTAGAAGAAAGTAACTACACACTCACTTGGTTAGACGATGCTCAGGCAGCACTACAGATCTAAGAGTAGTATTCTTCGGTGAAACCGAGATCACTTCGCACACCGGGCTTCTCGCGGGCAGAGCTTCGGCTCGGAAACTCTTTTCTTCTCGAGATCTTCGGGCTGCGGGACTTGCTTCGGGTCTCGGGGTTGATACCGGGGATTCGGGGGTACTTCTTTTCATGTAAATTGAGGTAAAACGGGAGAGAGAGGGAAGAGAAAATAGCAACCCTAAACGGCTGGCCCTTCAAATCTATTTATAGGGCAAAATCTGCCCTTGCCATGTCGTGGCACCTTTTTCCACGTCGTGGGCTTGATCGTCACTGCATGCGTCATCGCAAGTTGCGTCTGGGGACTCCAGGAGGTGTCAGAAGACTTGCCACATCGTGGTATCTGACACAGCTTTAGGGTTCGCGCCCCGAACTTCATAAATTCTAAACTTTCACATACAAACTCCATTTTCGACGTTCTTTATATCGACGTGTAGGTGAGATTATGATCTACAACTCTCGTTTAGACTCTGTTGGCTAATTTTGAATTTATTTTTAATATATTATAAATATATTGCTTATATATATTTTTAGTAGGTCGGGACAGGAAAACTCCGATATAAATTCATAACTTCTTAATCCGACGTCCGTTTTCGCCTATCTTTTTATCGTTGGACTAGTATCGAAGAGATCTTTGACTCTCGTTTAGATTGTTTCAGCTAAAAATCACTCGATCTCATATTCGAGTATTCGGACTGCATACCGCTAAGTCAAAACTTCGGAAAATCATAACTTCGTCATACGAAGTCAGATTTGGGCGTTCTTTTTATGCACGCTCTCGGTTTAATGAACTCTTCAACTTTCGTTTAGATTATTAAGGCTAAATATCATTCTATCTTAAATTCGTATTTTACGTCATTCGGCGTCGTGTCGGTTCTGTCGCGAAACTTCGACAGGTCATAACTTCTTCGTTATAACTCGGATTTCGACGTTCTTTATATGTATGGAATCCTTGTAACATATACTATAACTTAGTTAAGATTAATCCTTCTAAATAATCTTCCATAAAAAGTCAATTTTGATTCTTATCGTCTCTAAATTGACTAGCCCGGATCTACGGGCGTTACAGAACACATTAGCGTAGTCTCGCACCACCGGAACCTCGCTCACCGTCACCTTACCCGACTCCCGGGTATCCATAACATACACGACATATCCCGCTCAACCCTGCTGAAGGTAGCGCCTAGCTCTCGCTGCTGAACATACTGTGGGTCCACTCTGTGTACTTTCGTCGTGGATCACCAACTCTCCCCCACTTGGGGTCCTGATCCGCACCAGCTGATGTGAGCAATCTATCAACGCCCCATTAGGGCTCAACCAATCCATGCCTATGATCACCTTGTTCCCACGCAACGGAATGGGAACCAAGTATACCAAGTAACGCTACTCAAATAACCTCAGAACGCAATCCCTGAACACCGCTGATGCTCGCACCGATCGATCGTCGACAATCTCTACCTCTAAAGGGAAATCCAACATGCTCGAAGACTCAGTAAACTTCTTGCTAAGCGCAAGAGAAACAAACGATCGGGTGGCACCCAAATCAAACAACACCTGAACCGGGATACCGTTCACGTGGAACGATCCTAAACGCATATACACAGAGCTCATATCAATATCATAACAGCAAATAAATAAAACAGAGGGAAAGAATCATACCTGTCACCACATCGGGTGTGGTGCGTGCCTCCTCGGTAGTCCGCTGAAATGCCCGGCTCCTCACCACCAGAGCCTCTGCCTTACCCTACCGGCCATCAGTGATCTGTAGGGTTGCTGGAGCTGGCACCTTCACTGGCGTTGATGCTGCTGTCAACTGGGGGCAGTTGGCCTTCTTGTGGCTCCTCTGGTTGTAGTGGAAACATAGCAACTCATACGTCTGAATAACCGGTGCAGGGGCAGTACAATCCCTGCTGAAGTGCCCCGTCTTGCTGCACTTGTAGCAGCCCGACGATCCCAATCTACATGCCCCCTCATGCGGCCTGCCGCATTTCCTGCAGCGGCCCGGTCCCGACTAACCTTTTGGCCTACCATCTGATCCCTTGGGCTTCTTCCCCGAAGCCCCTCCTGTAACTTGCCCCTCCTTTGCCTTCCTCTCCCGGATGTGCTCCAGGTCGATCTCCCTTTCCCTTGCCCTGGCAAGAATGGACTCCAGAGTAGGGCAAGCGAAAAAACTGGCATGCTCCCGAATATCCTCTCGTAGCATGTCATAGTAGCGGGTCCTCCTCATATCCTTATCACCCGCGTATTGGGGCACCAACAACGCCCTCTCCCGGAACTTGGCGGTGATCTCCGCCACAGTCTCTGTGGTCTGCCTCATATCCAAAAACTCCTTGGCCAGCTGCTGAAGCTCTACAGCTGGCGCAAACTCTTCTCGGAACCTGGTCACGAAGTCTGACCATGTCATAGCCTCAACAGTCGAGGCTCCCAATGAACCACCAACTGACTCCCACCAGTCTCTAGCTCTGTCTCTCAAACACCCTGCTGCAAACCTCACCTTCGACCCCTCGGGGCAGAAGCTAGTCAACTGTGCAGACTCGATGTCTGCAATCCATCGCCTGGCAGCTATGGGGTCCTTCGCCCTGTGAAAATCTGGCGCACCACTGCCTCTGAAGTCCTTAAAGGACAATGTGCGAGATCCCGACTGGCCAGATGCCATGTCGCTCCTGAATGCCCTGAGGCGATCCTCCATCAACTCAACTATCCCTTCCTTGATCGACCCAAAGATAATGGGAGTCGACTCAACGATGCCCCTGGTGATCTCTGACGCGATGAACTCGCGTAGCCCCTTGTCTACTGGCTCGGAACCTGATCTCGAACCCGATCCCTCTCCTGAACTGCCAACTGCTGGCCTCGAGCGTAGTACCACCATTCTGCAATACATAATTAACAACTGTTAGCGATACTGATACCTCTTGATGGACCACATCTACTACAAGTTCCCTGGTCTTATCTTGGCCTTCCTCGGTTCGGTTACGGATCCTCTGCTTTCAGTAGTACAGTCCCATACTACCTTCCAACTCTATCTGTACCTTCTTCAAGGACTGCCTTGACTCCACCAGATCCCTTTTTACCACTGCTGATCTCTGGTACTCTCATCTTAGGCTTACCCTAGGGAAAACCTCTGACTCCACCCTATCCGGTCCTCAGCTGCTGAAGACCTCCTTGCAATGCCAATTAGCCATTACCTGACTACCATCACATGTGATGAGGCTCAGATAATCCTTCGAGTAAAAGACTCGTCCCTACAACGGTTAGAATCAAACGAGAGCTGCACAATAGGGCCAAGTCCAGCACTCTGAGATTATTCAACCCTGATCACATGTAACGTGACGTATTTACCTAATGGCTAAATCCCATCGCTCAGAGTCCCACAAAGCACAAAGCAAGCAACATTCGGGCGCATGAAAAATTACTCAAACAAATCTATTCTCATATAGAGAACTGTACTATCATACAATGCTAAACTCATACTATCAGACATAACCTAAACATGCTATCCTACTGTTGTCTACTCAATACTAGCATGAAATTCTCATAAACTTAAGCATATAAAGCAGCCACGTGAGGCATCACTCCTAGATCCTTAGTCCTATTCTAGCATGCTGTTGTACTGAAACTGTTAAACATAACATAAACTTGTATGGGTACTTTGGGGAATACTTACTTGAGCTCGGCCGGTCGCGCACATCACACACTTCGTTCTTTATTAAAACTCCTTACTTAATCTTTTAGAAAACTTTTTCTTTTTCAAAATCCTTTAATCCCTCGATTTGAGTTCAGACATCCCCGAAGTTGTGCCCGAATCCCTCAAACCAGGGCTCTGATACCAACTTGTAACGACCCAATTTTCAAGTCCAAAAATTTCATTTTTTTAATTAAACACTTTGCAAAACATTAGTAAATAAACAACATCCGATCATATCATTTCTTAAAACATATTTCGTGTCTGAAAACCAAAACATGAAATCAACCATAGTGTCAAAGTACAAATCCCAGAATAATCTCTTAGTGCAGAAAACAAAAGGTGTGTATGATGTGGCGCTACCGTGCTAGCTCCTTCTCCTTCGCTGAAGAGGTACCTGAAACCAAAACTACAAACTGTAAGCACAAAGCTTAGTGAGTTCCCCCATCGTACCACATACCATAAAATCACATAACATACATTATGCCAGGCAATTCTGGGGTGCCCGACCTACCCAGTACGACCATTCTGGGGTGCCGACCTATGCATGCGGCCATTCTGGGGTGCCATCATACCCGTGTCAAGCCATTCTGGGGTGCTGACCTACCCATGTCAAGCCATTATGGGGTGCTGACCTACCCGTCGGTCCTAACAACCGAACTTGGGGACTATTCCCCTCTTACTACCGCTATCTCATATAACATATCAAGCCAGTATTTAAACATATAATCACGTACTGTCAGACATATATGGGGTGCCTGACCTACCCTTCGGTCCTAACAACCGAACTCTACCACTATCGTATATCATGCCAGCATACAACCTATCAGGTAGTAGCAAACCTAGATGATATCACAAAGACCATCATCTAACATATAACTCTTACTGGTGGAACGACATTGTGGCCGTAGGACCACCGCAACTGGAAGGTAACTCACCTCGTAGTAGCTGCTGATCTGTGCGGGAATCCTCTATCTGCCGCCGTTGTTGCTCCGGAAATCCTCTGGCTATAATTCTTACAAAACACTTAGTTAGAACTGGTATCTACTCTTTGGATAAAACGACCATTTTACCCCTGACCAAGTCAAAGTCAACTACTAGTTGACCTGACTCGCCGAGTTGGCTCGCCAACTCGCTGAGTCCCTATCCTTCCATCTGTCCTTATACCCGCCCCTACTCGTCGAGTTAGGCGATGACTCGACGAGTTTTCCTTCTAAAGGAACATCGACTGAATCTTCATCCGACTCGCCGAGTTGTATGAACAACTCGTCGAGTCCATCTTCAACTGATAAACAGGTCATGTCCATGACTCGCCGAGTTGTATGAACAACTCGCCGAGTTCATCTTCATCCATAAGAAGATTGCCCTGGACTCGCCGAGTCTGCTCATGCATTCGCCGAGTCCCATGAACATCCCGAACAATGGCTTAGTCCAGAACATTGGGTCACCCTTTCTGACCTTCTATAGTCCTTCTAACACCCAACTAAGTTCTTTAGACCCTTAACAGATATGGTAATTTATGCCTTGGACTCGCCGAGTCCCAGAACGGACTCGTCGAGTCCAATCCTGACCAATCCATGCAGTCGATTTAAATGAGATCTAGCACACCAAAATTATAGATCTGGCCTCCTAGTGTCCACTTTATGCGTAAAGTTCCAAACTTGATGCACATGCAAGGGGTTTTTAGCTCAAAAATCCATATAAAGTGTCCTACAATGTGCATGGGGCTCTCATGGCCCTAAAGTTGGCACCTTTATGCCATGAGACCCCTCTTATGGTTAAGATCCAAAGTCAAAGTCCTCATAACACCCTTTGTAACACCCAAAGTTTTGAAGGCCAAGAAAGGAAAGAAAACCCTAAGTTTAAGGGGGGGGGGGGGGACTCGGCGACTGCAAGGAAGAACTCGGCGAGTCCAAGCGGGATCCGGGTCGAGGAGTAAGTGACCGACTCGGCGAGTCGGCCAAGGAGACTCGGCGAGTCAGGTCTGTTCGAGGAAAACCCTAAATCCGGGACTTTAGGCGCTATTTAAACTCCTTATTCTCTCCATTAGGGTTCCTTAGAGCCTCCCTCATACAGAAAACGAACCCTAAGCCCCCATTGTTGTGCATTCAAGCTTCCAAGTCATTTTTGGGTGAACTGAAGGAAGAAGAAAGAGGGAAATCATTGAAGTCTGAAGGATTGGCCTTAGACCTGGAGTTTGTGGAACCTTTCTGAGTTATTGAAGGTAATAAGTCATTTCTTTCCTTTAGATCTTCTTTGGTTGTGAGATTTGGGGCTTTTTAAGCCATGGATAGTCATCCATTTGAGTTAGAAGCCGGATCTGGAGTTGCTACTTCAGATCCAAGCATATTATGGTCTTGAGAAGCATAAAGTTTCAGCCCTTGAGTTGATTATGGAGCCTCCTTGCCTTAAACCCTAGTTTATGGTGTATTTTGCCTAGATCTCCTTCTCTACACGTAAAGTTTGCAACTTTACGTGAGGAATAGGCTTGGGAAGGGTAGATCTATGGTTTGGAGTCCATGCATGACTCAAAAGTCCTCTGCATGTATAGAGATCTGAATGGACTCGGCGAGTCCTTTGAGTGGACTCGGCGAGTAGCATGAAGATGAGGAGGAACTCGACGAGTGGGATGAACATCTCGTCGAGTCAGATGAAGTTGGGTAGGAACTCGGCGAGTTGGATGAACAACTCGGCGAGTCTGTTGAAGGTTGTCTTGGACTCGGCGAGTCTTTTCTTGGACTCGGCGAGTCAGGTCGCGAAACCCCAAAGTGAGTCGAGTGGAGACTCGGTGAGTTGGACAGGTCAGGACTCAGAAATCGGTAGACTCGGTGAGTCATGGACTGACTCGGCGAGTCGAGACGCGAATGGAAGAACTCTGAACATATGAACTCGGCGAGTCAATAGGGTGACTCGACGAGTAGGGTTGACTTTGACCAGGACTTTGACTTTGATCGGAGTTGACTTGGTTGACTATTGGGGGTCAGCTAGACTAAGTGCTGCATTGATTTTGGTAGCTCGGGAATCTAGTGGAGTAGGAGTTCAGAGAGTTGCCGGTCAGCAGCTAGTGGGATCATCAGCGAGTTCAGCCAGTGCAGGTGAGTTTCCCTTTGTATGAATGGGTCTACGGCCACAATGCCGGCCCATGTAGTTATGAGTAGAAGACCCGGGGGTTAGCCCTAGGCACAGTATGCTAGTATGATATTCGGGACAAGGTCCAATGATAGAGGGCGGGTGCCCAAGGAATGGTTTATGTGATAGTTTATACTTGTTGTCTGTGTGATACTTGTATGTGCCTGGTAGGGAGGTGAGTGTGGGCGAGGTCCCATATCTCACCAATAACAGAGTGTGGATGGTGTTCCACATCTCAGTAGCAGCAGATCAGGGGCGAGGCCCAAGTCAGGGAAGGGGTGAGGGTGGGTTGGGCCCGTACCTCACTATCAGCAGGAGTATGGACGGGGTTCCATGACTCATCAGTAGCGGGACAAGGTCGGGGCCCAGAGATAGGCGAGGCCTTAGGACAAGATCAGTTAGAATGTGCTAAGCTTATGTGATGTGATGTGATATGTGTTGGGTTTTGAGCATTCTAACACTTCCTAAGTGTACATGCAACCCTAATAAACCTTGGATCTATGTTTGTCTAAGATACATGAAAATAATTATTTTTCCAAGGTTCATATCCTAACTAGCATGGCATGGGGAACATGAGTCATATAAAGCTAATAGAAATACTTACCTTGAAGTTGTAGTTGATTGCTTGGAGTTTTAGAGCCTAGCACCAATAATGTGGATGCCTCAAATGAAAGTCACAAATCACCACAAACTTGGAACTTTGAGAGAATAGTCACACTTCTCTTGAAATCGGCCCTCACCTCAACATGTGTCAACTAGTATTCACTAGATTGATTTCAAGAGCCAAAGCCTCCTTTATATAGTGTGGTCGATTAGGGTTACATCCATGTAAACCCTAATACCCATGTCTCTTCATTTCCATGAGATCCATGGGTTAAAGCTCCATGGAGTATCCATAGACTTCTCCATCCAAGCCTAGCCCATTCCAAATAAGCATAAGCCCACACTATATAAATATAAAAGCCCATATTTAATTAGTAATATCTTTGATCACTAAATTAATCCTAGATTAATTATAGATCACTACTAATTAAATAATATGATCTTATATTAATATATTAGAACTTATAATATATTAATAAATCATAACTTGTACTATTCTCAAATATTATCCATAAATTGTTCGGGTGAAGTGCAACCCAAATGGACCATGCCGGGTCGGGTCAAGTACATACCAAATATAGTTATGGACTTAGACACTATATCCAACAGTCTCCCACTTGGATAAGTCTAGTAACTATATTTGCAAGTATAACTTCAGGAACCGATCAGCACTCATAGCTCTTTAACCCCTGTTGAACTTGAACGCGCCATTTAGATAAGTGATCATATAATCCTCTGTTCTAGATATCAGCCGGACAAACACATGGAACATTGTCTTGCTTATTGTCCAGCATTTTTTTCCCGATTTCCGATTTGTTTGACATAGAACTTAACTGAACACATCAATTTAGTTCTGACCGGGCCCGGTACATAGGTCAAAACAAAATCATCGAGGGGCCCAGATATCAGCTTCTAATCCAAGAAGGAACAGATAAACTTCGACTCATATGTTTGTTCTACCACTCATTGAATTACACACAAAGGCACGTTTTATAACATCGAGTTACCAATGCGTTTATGTACAATCAATGCATAACCAACTCGTAAGTAACAAATCATATCTCTAGGTTTGAAGACTTATATGATATTACCGTCTCACGATCACTCGAGATAAAATTCCATGAAGTGATTCCAGTGAGCGTGGGTTGAGTCCAATGCTCAGAACTTATGAGCACTCATGATTGTTGTAGCCTTGTCCAACACCTTAGACCTCTACAACCCATCATGACAGTCTTGATTCATACCTACTTCCGACATATGACCGACTGTGGAGGTTTGAATAATATGTTATACCAAACAAACTTATTCTGGAAGTCAAAACATGCAAAAGAAATATAGTAAAAGATTGACAAAAGATAGTAACACTTTACTCATAAATAAAACACCTTTTATTCATCATCAAATGTCAATTACACTTTACAAATTTCCGGGTTATCTAACTACTAAAACTTATATCATCCTTCAGCCCTATGCTCCGAGCATGCTGGAGATGCTTAACCCTACTCAGTCCCTTCGTGAGGGGATCTGCCGGTTTCTCATCCGATGATACCCTCTTCGCCACGAGGAGTCCTTCTTCAATTCGATGTCTGATAAAATGGTATTTTCTGTCGATGTGCCTGGATCTCCCGTGATCCCTTGGTTCCTTGGCTAAGGCAACCGCACTATTGCTGTCACAGAAAATCTCCATTGGATCTTTTATAGCTGGTACAACTCCAAGGTCTCCGATGAAGTTCTTTAGCCATATCGCCTCCTTTGCTGCCTCGCTTTCCGCTATATACTCTGATTCACAAGTGGAATCAGCCACTGTCTCCTGCTTGGAACTCTTCCAAGAGATTGCTCCTCCGTTTAGGGTAAAGACCCAGCCTGACTGAGAGCGGAAATTATCCCTATCAGTCTGGAAGCTAGCATCACTATACCCTACAACTCTCAAGTCATCACTCCCACCGAAGGTAAGGACCCAGTCCTTAGTCCTTCGCAGGTACTTGAGGATATTCTTTACCGCTGTCCAGTGTTCCTTGCCAGGGTTTGCCTGATACCTGCTAACCATGCTCAAAGCAAAGGCTACATCAGGTCGAGTGCACGTCATAGCATACATGATCGATCCTACAGCTGAAGCATAAGGAAATCGACTCATTTTTGCTATCTCAGCCTCAGTACTAGGGCTTTGTGTCTTACTCAATCTGGCGTTACACTGAATGGGTAACTCACCTTTCTTGGAGTTATGCATGTTGAATCTTTTCAATACTTTGTCCAAGTAAGTACTTTGGCTAAGTCCAATTAGCCTTTTACTCCTGTTTCTCAAAATCTTTATCCCTAGGATATAGGCAGCTTCACCAAGGTCCTTCATAGCGAAACACTTCCCAAGCCAGGATTTAACTTCCTGCAGGGTTGGGATGTCATTTCCTATGAGTAGTATGTCATCCACATACAGTACCAAAAAACTGACTATGCTCCCACTAGCCTTGATATAGACGCAAGATTCATCTTCACTCCTTGAAAAACCAAATTCCTTGACTTTCTCATCAAAGCAAAGATTCCACCTGCGAGGTGCCTGTTTCAATCCATAAATGGACTTCTCGAGCTTACACACTCTATTAGGGTACTCTGTACTGACAAAACCCTCTGGCTGAACCATGTAAACATCCTCAGCCAACTTTCCATTAAGGAAAGCGGTTTTGACATCCATTTGCCATATTTCATAGTCATGAAACGCAGCTATGGCTAACAGAACCCTAATAGATTTTATCTTGGCCACTGGCGAAAAGGTTTCATCATAATCAACTCCCGGAGTTTGAGAATAACCTTTTACAACCAGTCGTGCCTTATAAGTGTGTACATTACCATCCATGTCGGTCTTCTTCTTGAAGATCCATTTGCACCCTACAGTCTTACGACCAGGTACATTCTCAACCAAGTTCCAAACTTGATTGTCATACATGGATTGTATCTCGCTATCCATGGCCTCTTTCCATTTAGCAGCCTCAGGGCCTGCCATGGCTTCCGTGTAGCTGTTAGGTTCATCCAGACCTACTAGTGTCTCATCACTAATAAGTGTCTCACCTTCCGCAGTAATATGAATGATGGGTTTTGAGCATTCTAACACTTCCTAAGTGTACATGCAACCCTAATAACCTTGGATCTATGTTTGTCTAATTATCATGCTAAGTTGAAATCCAAGGCTATATTCCTATCTAGCATACATGGGGAACAATTTTAACTTGAATAATAGATAGAATAACTTACCTTGTTGTTGCTTGTGTTCCTTGAAATCTTGTGAGCCTAGCACCCCAAATGTGATGCCTCAAATGCTTCACACAACACCAAATGCTCTTGGAAAGACTCTTGAGATAATACACACTTCTAAAAATCGGCCAAGCCCTCTTGTTTCTTAGTGTAGCCGATTTTGGTGGAGAATATGATTTTTATATAGTGTTGACACATCTAGGGTTACACCATGTAAACCCTAATGTGTCATGACTCTTCATTTCCATGACCCATGGGTTTGTAACTCCCATGGAGCATCCTATGGGTAGAACCCAACTTGATAATCCATGGAGCCTCTTAGCCCACTATACAAGATATGGATGATTTACATAATCAACCCATATATTTAATTAGTTCTCTTTTGACCACTTAATTAATTCTAAATTAATTATTGATCAAACTAATCAAATAATATTATTAATATATTAGAACTTATAATATATTAATAATCTCCAAGTGTTATTTCTCTCATTTAGTCTATCCAATTGCATGGTGCCATGCAACCCAAATGGACCATGCCGGGTCGGGTCAAGTACATACCAGAAATAGTTATGGACTTAGACACCTTATCCAACAATGAAATCCATAATAATGCTCAGGTGCATTCCTAACTCTCGTGGAACGCCTAAGAGGTACAGGCACATCAACTGGCTCAACAGGAGTTTCCTCCTCAAGTTGAGGGCTAGTGTTTGAAGTTCCTTCACCGCTTGACTCTTGAATTTCTTCAAGATCAATTTGCCTCCCATTGTTTCCTTGGCTTATAAATTCTCTCTCTCGAAAAACTCCTCTTCTTGCTACAAAGACCACATTATCACTAGGTTTGTAGAAGAGGTAACCAAAGGATTGTTGTGGGTAGCCGATGAAAATACACCTCTCGCTTCGAGGTTCGAGCTTATCATGAGTCTCGCGTCTCATGAAAGCCTCGCAACCCCAAATCTTGATGTGGTCTAGCTTAGGTACTTTGCCAGTCCACATCTCGTGAGGAGTTTTGGCAACTTTCTTTGTAGGGACAAGATTAAGAATATGGGCGGCAGTCTCTAAGGCATACCCCCAGAATGAGATTGGTAGCAAAGCTCGACTCATCATGGAACGAACCATATCCAACAAGGTTCGATTACGCCTCTCAGCCACACCATTCAACTGTGGTGTCCAGGGAGGTGTCAATTGTGAGACAATCCCACATTCCCTAAGATAGTCGAGGAACTCTGAACTAAGATACTCACCTCCTCGATCGGATCGAAGCATCTTAATGTTCCTGCCCAATTGATTCTCGACTTCCTGTTTAAATTCCTTAAACCTCTCGAAAGTCTCTGACTTATGCTTGATTAAGTAGACATATCCATATCTACTGTAATCATCAGTAAAAGTCAAATAATAACGATTAACATCCCTTGTGGCATGTTTGAATGGTCCACACACATCCGTGTGTATAAGGTCCAACAAACCTTCACCCCTCTCACACGAGCCTGTGAAAGGTGACTTTGTCATTTTTCCAAGTAAGCATGATTCGCAACTATCATCTGACTTTAGGTCAAACGACTCCAAAACTCCATCCTTTTGGAGTTGGCCTATGCGTTTCTTGCTTATATGTCCAAGACGACAATGCCATAATGATGCTTTATCCAAGTTATTATTATTAGTAGAATCAATACACAAAACATTATTTCCTAAGTTATCTACAACAGATACAGCTTCATACACACCATCACAAGGTAATGCTTTAAAATAAAAGACATTATTATAGAAAGCATCAATAGAACCAACTTCATTATTAAATGAAAAGGTAAACCCTTGTTTGTACAAAGCATGAAAGGAAATAATATTTCTTGCCATTCCTGGCGAATAACAACATTTATTCAATTCTAAATTAAACCCACTACTTAGCGATAAAGTATAAACTCCAATCTTGGTGACAGGTGAAGCTTTCCTATTCCCCATGATCAAGTTTATTCTTCCTTGCTCCACATTCTCACTTCTTCTTAGTCCCTGCAAGTCACAACAAATATGAATACCACAACCGGTATCAAGGACCCAAGATTTAGAATGGGGTGAGTTATTAGAAATGATAGTGTAAATACCTGCATGGTTGGGTTTGACTTTCCCATCCTTCACATCCTGCTGGTACTTTGGGCAGTTCCGCTTCCAATGAGACTTTTCATGGCAATAGAAGCATTCAGCCTCTTTTGGGTCAGAAGAAGGAGTGACGAAACCTTTCTTGGTTCCACTTGAAGAAGAGCCATCAAGGGTCCGAGCCTTGGTACCCTTCGAGGACCTCTTTCTCTTCCTCCACCGACCTTTCCCAATTGCCAAAACCGGAGTTGAGTTTGGAGTATGAGTGATAGCAACTGACTTCCCCTTAAGACCTGATTCTGCGGTCTTGAGAAGTCCCTGAAGTTTGCTGAGTGTGACCTCTTCCTTATTCATGTGATATGTCATGCGGAATTGATCATAGCACGATGGTAAGGAGTGCAAAATGATATCTATTGCAAGATCCTCAAGGAAGTTCACATTAAGCTTCAGCAAATGATCCACATACCTTTGCATTTTCTGCATGTGGCTCGTGACGGATTCCCCGTCCTTATCATGGTTGTTATCATGGAGCAGATGATTTCATACCTCTCTTATCTTGCACTTTGATGGTATCTTTCCATCAAATCTTGGTGCATTTCATAAGGGTAGAAATCCTCATAAGACTTTTGGAGTTCCGCTGTCATCGTGGCCATCATGATGCAAGCCACTTTCGTAGCATCCCTTTCATGTGCCCGAAAGTCAGCGATCTCCTGAGGAGTTGCAGTGGTCTCATCAATCTCCTTAAGCTCCTTGTTAAGGACATATTCTTTGTCCTCGTAGCGGGTAATCATCCTGATGTTTCTGATCCACTCATTGAAGTTGGATCCATCAAAGGTGACTTTCCCACACAAGTTCATAAGGGTAAAGGAGCCATTAGGATTAGAGCCAGAAGCATTGTTGGAAGACATCTGAAGAGAAGAGAGCAAGATTAGTTTAGATATAAGAGAGTCCTTAATAAAACACACAAATGTAATATTAAGGCTAGGATCCAATCACAATATAATATAACTTAGAAGAGGTATGCCGTAATCTAAGCTATACCATATTTGAAAGGTAGGTGAATGACGATTCACCAATTTCCACCACGAAAACCGAAATATTTAAGTATTAGGTTTTTGATTGGTTCTTAGAAATTCCTAGATTCTTTGAGATTCAATGAACTTTTCAAAGGCATGTTTCAATCTCGAGTGTGCCCTCCAGGTTTTGTGACTGGGATGCCGAGGATCACAAAACGAGGTGTGAAGTAACCATGCAAATCACTTGGTACCCTTAAAGTTTATCACTCAATCGATGTGCCGGTAAACCACACACGCTCCATCGATGCTATAATAAACCCTAAGTCACCCTTTACCTACCTTGTTAAGTCCAAGTTAGTGTGTCGGTTAACCACACACGCTCCACCAACGACTTAATCAAAGTGTAAAGTGTAATTTCATGGATTAGCACCTTATTCACATTTTTCCTAAAGTAACTAAGATTGGGAATTTAATAAAACATTTAGTTACTTTATAATATTCATCATACTTTGAATGAGAATTTGTAAGTCCTTGTCTTACCCGTTTGGCTAACGACCCTCCACCGGTCAAGCAAGCGGTGGGTGAGAGTGGACACCCATTAAGTCACCATTTTATAGGCAACAACCTTATACCCACCTTATAGACCGACTTCGTGAATGAGGCGTACTAGCGGTAAGACGACTTTGTTCTTATACATATATATATATATATATATATATATATATATATATATATATATATATATATAATTATTAAATCATAATAATATAAGTATAAGGGTTGAATTTTAACTTTTAAAATTCTAAGGGTTGG
Source organism: Lactuca serriola (assembly GCF_051521515.1). Classification (NCBI taxonomy): domain Eukaryota; kingdom Viridiplantae; phylum Streptophyta; class Magnoliopsida; order Asterales; family Asteraceae; genus Lactuca; species Lactuca serriola. The sequence continues at coordinate 280,864,264 of NC_136412.1, read as the reverse complement.
AACTAAAGTTTTAACTTTACTTTACTTGTTCCAAAACTTGAGGGCAAGTTTTGTAAACTTTCAAAAAACTTTTCATATCTTGTAACTTATGAGTTTAATAGAGTAATAAAATGAAGACCCTTCACTTTTCTAACTCTTGTGTTCTTTTAATGGTTTTCAATCCAAGAGACTTTTGGTTTTCCATAACTTGAGGACAAGTTATGGACTCCATTAAATCACATTATGATCATGAATTAATCTACCACATAGGTTACAAATAATTCCTATGATCATCTAAACATCATAAGAACAAGATCATGAACATGAACACTTTCATATATCAAAATCACACTTAATCTTTGTAATTTTGATAACTAGTTGTTGTAAATGAGTTAGAAAAGACATTACACCTTCTAAAACAAGTTTTCAAGTACCAAAACAGTTTAGGGTAATGTTTCTAATCCATTTCCAGCAACTAAAGTCGAAAATCTGCACTCTGTCGACCCTACTCGCCGAGTGCATGAACCTACTCGGCGAGTAGGTTGAAGATACAAGTGGACTCGGCGAGTCCCCCCATGGACTCGGCAAGTTCAGCAGTCAGACAGCAGGATTTCGACTTTTTCAAGCATATTGCAACAAGTATCAAACAAACAAGCCTAGGCTCTGATACCACTGTTGGGTTTTGAGCATTCTAACACTTCCTAAGTGTACATGCAACCCTAATAAACCTTGGATCTATGTTTGTCTAAGATACATGCAAATAATTATTTTTCCAAGGTTCATATCCTAACTAGCATGGCATGGGGAACATGAGTCATATAAAGCTAATAGAAATACTTACCTTGAAGTTGTAGTTGATTGCTTGGAGTTTTAGAGCCTAGCACCAATAATGTGGATGCCTCAAATGAAAGTCACAAATCACCACAAACTTGGAACTTTGAGAGAATAGTCACACTTCTCTTGAAATCGGCCCTCACCTCAACATGTGTCAACTAGTATTCACTAGATTGATTTCAAGAGCCAAAGCCTCCTTTATATAGTGTGGTGGATTAGGGTTACATCCATGTAAACCCTAATACCCATGTCTCTTCATTTCCATGAGATCCATGGGTTAAAGCTCCATGGATTATCCATGGACTTCTCCATCCAAGCCTAGCCCATTCCAAATAAGCATAAGCCCACACTATATAAATATAAAAGCCCATATTTAATTAGTAATATCTTTGATCACTAAATTAATCCTAGATTAATTATAGATCACTACTAATTAAATAATATGATCTTATATTAATATATTAGAACTTATAATATATTAATAAATCATAACTTGTACTATTCTCAAATATTATCCATAAATTGTTCGGGTGAAGTGCAACCCAAATGGACCATGCCGGGTCGGGTCAAGTACATACCAAATATAGTTATGGACTTAGAAACTATATCCAACAATATGTTTATGTGCTATTATATGTTAATGGGCAAGGCCCTGTGATAGGCGAGGCCTAAATGAAACAGATCTGTATTCGAGCGGGGCTCGAAGCCAGGCGGGGCCTGGAGCGGCGAGGCCGTTGTAGCGGGCGAGGCCCGAGGTAGGGGTGAGCGAGGCCCAGGATAGCGGGCGTGGCCTAATATGTGCAGTATGTGGTTATGCATGGTATGTGGTAGGGTGGGGAACTCACTAAGCTTTGTGCTTACGGTTTTCAGTTTTGGTTTCAGGTACTTCCGGTAGCGGATGATGGAGCTCGAGGTGATCGCATGGCATACACCATAAATTAGTCAGCCTGGGAATGTTTACTCTGATAACGATCATGTATTTTGGAAACTATTACTCTATTTATGTTTTGAAAAGATGAATTTGCTTAAAGTGATGTTTTATTAAAAGAAATTTTTAGTCTTGAATTTTGGGATGTTACAAGTTGGTATCAGAGCCTTGGTTTGAGGGATTCGGACATGCTCTCGGGTGTGTCTGAACTCAAACTGAGGAATTGGTATAGAAATTTTCAAAATGAAAAGACATATTTGTAAAAAGAGAGTTTTGGGAAAGAAAACAGTTTTAGAAAGGCAAAAATAATTCAGAAAGAAAAGAACTTTGAAAAGAGAAAAAGGGTGTGGTGCATGCAATCAACCGAGCTCAAGTAAGTACCCCAAAATACCCATACAAGTTTATGATTTGATTATCAGTTAGTAGAACAACATGCTAGAATAGGGCTAAGGATCTAGGGATGATGCCTTATGTGCCTGTTATATGTGCTTTCGAGCTGCATGATAGTGCTGATTAGACAGTAGTAGGATAGCCTGTTTAGGTTATGCCTGAGTCTATGAGTTGTGTTGCACGCTAGTTCAAATTCTTGATGCCTGGATGTGATTGCTTGAGTATATTATGGTTAGATTTTCCCTTGTATGAATGCTGCTTTCTTTGTGCATTGTGGGATACTGAGTGATGGGAGTTAGCCATTAGGTGGATACGGCACATGTGATCAGGGTTGAATAATCTCATAGTGTTGGATTTGGTCCTATTGCGCAGCTCTTGTTTGAGTCCAACCGTTGTAGGGACGAGTCTTTTACTTGAAGGATTATCTGAGCCTCGTCACATGTGATGATATTCAGGTGATGGCTAATTGGCATCACAAGGAGACCCTCAGCAGCTGAGGATTGGTTTGAGTTGAGTCAGAGGTTTTCCTAGGGTAAGCCTAGGATGGGATAGTGCTGGGAGCAGTAGTAGTGGTTAAGGGACCTGGTGGAGTCAAAGCAATTCCTGAGGAAAGTACGGATAGATGTGGAAGGTAGTATGGGCCCGTACTACTGAAAGCAGAGGATCCGTACTCGGTTCAGGAAAGGCTGAGACAAGACCGGGAACCTGGTAGGGTGTGTTCTCGCATCAGTGATGAGTATTCTGATAGTGGTTGTGGTATATTTTCAGCATGGTGACGTTGCGAGAGAGATCAACGGGCCGATCAGGCGCCGGAGAGGGATCAGGCTCGGGTTCAGGGGCCGAGCAGCTCGAGGAGCGAATGAGGGAGTTGATATCCGTCGAGGTTACGCGCAGTGTTTTGAATAAGACTCCTGTGATCTTTGGCACGGTCAAGGAGGGTATATTGGAGATTTTGGATGAGAGGCTGGGAGCCTTCCTTACTGAGATGATGGCTTTGATGGGAGCGCGTACCTTGACATTTCGGGAGTTTAGGGCTTGCGGGGCACCAGATTATCATGGGGCTAGGGACCCCATCGCTAGCAGCAGATGGTTGGCTGATGTTGCCAACACATTCCATACGAGCCGGTGCCCTGAGGGGGACAAGGTCAGACTTGCTTCTTGTCTTCTAAAGGACAGAGCGAGGGATTGGTGGGAGGAGATTGGTCATGCTTTGGGGGATGATGCTGCGTTGGACGCGATGACTTGGAGCGATTTCTCGGCCAGGTTCAGGGCAGAGTTTTCGCCGATTATTGAGGTGCAGCAGTTGGCACAGGAGTTTTAGAATTTGAAGCCGACCACTGAGACTATGGCGGAGATCACCACCAAGTTCAGGGAGAGGGCTCTTCTTGTACGCAGTATGTCGCAGATGAGGAGATGAGGAAGGCCCGATACCATGAGATGTTGAGGGATGACATCAGGGAGTTCGTGAGCAGATCCAGCTGTAAGACGCTGGAAGATATGATTTCTCGGGCTAGAGAGAAGGAAATTGATTTGGAGCAGATCCGGAAGAGGAAGCCGGATGAGGTTCAGGTAGTTGCAGGTGTGGGCAAAAGGCCCAAGGGATCGGATTCGAGATCGAGGGATTATCAGGACTGCAGTCGGTGCGGGAAGTGTGGCAGGGCGCACGGGGGCGCGTGCAAGAGTGGTAGCGGTGGTGAGTCTGGTTGTTTCAAGTGCGGTCGGACTGGTCATTTCAGTAGGGATTGTACTGTTACCACCGCGCAGGGATCAGACTTGTTATGTTTTCATTGCCATCAGCGGGGCCACAAGAAAGCCCAGTGCCCCAGTTTGTTTTCAGCAGGGCGGGTGATGGCACCTGCCCCTACAACTTTGAGGATCACAGACGGCCGTCAGGGCCGTGCAGAGGCGCCTGCGGTGGGAGGCAGAGCTCTTTAGATGACTACCTTAGAGGCGCGATCAGCACCGGACGTTGCAGGTATGCGATTTCTATTTTCAGTTCTTTTAATTGTGCATGATTATATTGTTATGGTTCTGCATCATTATCAGTATGAGTATTTTATTTTTGAGCGGTTGATTGTGATCGAGTTATATGTCATCTGCATACCTTGGATATTCAAATGGTAGTGAGGGGATGTGCCCTATTGGAGAAGGTTACATAGGATGCAGTAACTGTAGCATGCTTGGGAAGGACTTGGTATGTCACGCTAGATCGGAGTTGTATAGTGTTAGAAATGGATTGGTTAGGTCCCTAGCTACGGTAAGCTTGGGTTCCTCAACAGATCGATTATGGAATGGTAGCTAGGATTTCTTTTGAGTATTGAGCAACAAGGGGTAAGCAGGATCGAAGTAGGGGAGAATCCACTGAGTGTGCAAAGGTAGGAGCACGCAGACCCAGAATGAGCGCGCGACCTCCGAGAAGGAAAATAAGTGGTTCAGTGTTTGATGGATTGAAGATTTCAGGGTTGGGAGTTTGAGAAACTCCCCATCAGCTAGTGCGTGTGATGGTAATGGTTAGTACGTGGTTGGGAATACAGGTTGTGGATCGCCCATAGGAATCGAGGGAGTCGGAATGAGGATCTTGAGAGCTAATGGCACATGGGTGCTTTCATAGTAGAAGTCAGTGGTAGAAAGTGATGTAAGACTACGGGGCAGCCGTAGCATTCACTAGCAGTCAGTGGTAGAAAGTGATGTAAGACTACGAGGCAGCCGTAGCATTCACTAACAGTCAGCAATGGATGGTGATGTAAGACTACGGGTAAGCCGTAACATTCCTTAGTAGCTTCGATAGCGGAGTTGGGGCGAGGCCCTTACCTCTTAGTGATCGGTCATGGATCAGGAATGGGTAGTAGATGAGAATGATAGGGAGTTTGCCTATATAGCCCTATAGAGGTGAGACCTTGGGGGAGGCCGCTCCAGGATATGGTTGGGTGAGACCCGTGGGTGAGGCCCGAGCGAGAGTGATTAGACTAGTGGGACTAGAAGGATAGAGGCGGGTGGGACCCGTGGGCGAGGCCCGGGAGTTTTAGCAGCGCAGGTGGGACCTGGTAGGGACCTTAGTGTCAAGTTAGGGGATCGGGGATCCCAGGATTGTAGTTCCTGAATGGAAAAATAGATTGAGCAGTTATAGGTGGTCGAAGTTTCTTCAGAAGTCGCTGGGAGCGACTAGTGGTGGTGTTGGGACTAGCTACCGGTGGGAGCCGGTAATCCAAACATTGATAGGTTGGTAGGGACCAGGGTGGTCTCAGTTCATACGGAAGGCAAACAAGGAATAGCAGAATTTTCAGTTAGTAGTACTGCGGGTAAACAGTGTATGGTGGAATTCAGTTTGTTGAATCGAGGGGTGCTCGACACCAAGTTTTGACAGAGAAGAGTGTCAGTGGTTACTGACGGTGATGACCCGTACTGGAAATACCGGGGATGATGGAGTTGGTGGAGGATAGGACCTTCACAGTGACAGAGGAAATAGTTGGATATGGAGCATCGCCTTAGGAAGGCAAGGGAATCGCGTAAGGAAAGAAGGGGTCAACCCCTATGAGTTCAAGTGCAGTACTCGGAGAATACCAGAAGGATTGTCGGCTGAGTAAGTTGTGTTTCTAAGCTGTTCAGGGTCAGGTTTGACCCGAGGTTTTATCCGCGAGGTTTATGTTAGTCAGAATGACCAGGTGGAAGACCAGCGAAGGTAGGCTGCTGGTGTTGGGATAATTGGTGGGTTTTGGAAGCAGATCGCAGGCGGTGGACCATGGCAAACTTCGAGGACGAAGTTTAGTTTAAGTGGGGGAGAGTTGTAAAACCCAAAGTTTTGAAGGCCAAGAAAGGAAAGAAAACCCTAACTTTAAGGGGGGAGGGGACTCGGCGAGTCCAAGGAAGAACTCAGCGAGTCCAAGCGGGATCCGGGTCGAGGAGTAAGTGACCGACTCGGCGAGTCAGGTCTGTTCGAGGAAAACCCTAAATCCGGGACTTTGGGCGCTATTTAAACTCCTTATTCTCTCCATTAGGGTTCCTTAGAGCCTCCCTCATACATAAAACGAACCCTAAGCCCCCATTGTTGTGCATTCAAGCTTCCAAGTCATTTTTGGGTCATTTTTGGGTGAATTGAAGGAAGAAGAAAGAGGGAAATCATTGAAGTCTGAAGGATTGGCCTTAGATCTGGAGTTTGTGGAACCTTTCTGAGTTATTGAAGGTAATAAGTCATTTCTTTCCTTTAGATCTTCTTTTGTTGTGAGATTTGGGGCTTTTTAAGCCATGGATAGTCATCCATTTGAGTTAGAAGCCGGATCTGGAGTTGTTACTTCAGATCCAAGCATATTATGGTCTTGAGAAGCATAAAGTTTCAGCCCTTGAGTTGATTATGGAGCCTCCTTGCCTTAAACCCTAGTTTATGGTGTATTTTTCCTAGATCTCCTTCTCTACACGTAAAGTTTGCAACTTTACATGAGGAATAGGCTTGGGAAGGGTAGATCTACGGTTTGGAGTCGATGAATGACTCAAAAGTCCTCTGCATGTATAGAGATATGAATGGACTCGGCGAGTAGCATGAAGATGAGGAGGAACTCGACGAGTGGGATGAACAGCTCGTCGAGTCAGATGAAGTTGGGTAGGAACTCAGCGAGTTGGATGAACAACTCGGCGAGTCTGTTGAAGGTTGTCTTGGACTCGGCGAGTCAGGTCGCGAAACCCCAAACCCTTCGAGTTGAGACTCGAATCAGTGAGTCGAGTGGAGACTCGGTGAGTTGGACAGGTCAGGACTCGGAAATCGGTAGACTCGGCGAGTCATGGACTGGCTCGGCGAGTCGAGACGCGAATGGAAGAACTCTGAACATATGAACTCGGCGAGTCAATAGGGTGAATCGGCGAGTAGGGTTGACCTGGAAGGTTGACTTTGACCAGGACTTTGACTTTGAACGGAGTTGACTTGGTTGGCTGTCGGGGGTCAGCTAGACTAAGTGTTGCATTGATTTTGGTAGCTCGGGAAGCTAGTGGAGCAGGAGTTTAGAGAGTTGTCGGTCAGCAGCCAGTGGGATCATCAGCGAGTTCAGCCAGTGCAGGTGAGTTTCCCTTTGTATGAATGGGTCTACGGCCATAATGCCGGCCCATGTAGTTATGAGTAGAAGACCCAGGGGTTAGCCCTAGGCACAGTATGCTAGTATGATATTCGGGACGAGGTCCAATGATAGAGGGCGGGTGCCCAAGGAATGGTTTATGTGATAGTTTATACTTGTTGTGTGTGTGATACTTGTATGGGCCTGGTAGGGAGGTGAGTGTGGGCGAGGTCCCGTATCTCACCAATAACAGAGTGTGGATGGTGTTCCACATCTCAGTAGCAGCAGATCAGGGGCGAGGCCCAAGTCAGGGAAAGAGTGAGGGTGGGCTGGGCCCGTACCTCACTATCAGCAGGAGTATGGACGGGGTTCCATGACTCATCAGTAGCAGGACAAGGGCGGGGCCCAGAGATAGGCGAGGCCTTAGGACAAGATCCGTTAGAATGTGTTAAGCTTATGTGATGTGATGTGATATGTTTATGTGCTATTATATGCTAGTGGGCGAGGCCCTGTGACAGGCGAGGCCTAAATGAAACAGATCTGTATCCGAGAGGGGCTCGAAGCCAGGCGGGGCCTGGTGCGGCGGGGCCGTTGTAGCGGGCGATGCCCGAGGTAGGGGTGGGCGAGGCCCAAGATAGCGGGCGTGGCCCAGTATGTGCAGTATGTGGTTATGCATGGTATGTGGTAGGGTGGGGAACTCACTAAGCTTTGTGCTTACGGTTTTCAGTTTTGGTTTCAGGTACTTCCGGTAGCGGTTGATGGAGCTCGGGGTGATCGCATGGCACACACCATAAATTAGTCAGCCTGGGAATGTTTACTCTGATAACGATCATGTATTTTGGAAACTATTACTCTGTTTATGTTTTGAAAAGATGAATTTGCTTAAAGTGATGTTTTATTAAAAGAAATTTTTAGTCTTGAATTTTGGGATGTTACACCCTTAGTCCGAAAATGGCTTGAAAAGCCCCAAATGCACCCAAGATCCATATTCTAAAGATGAACAATCCAATGAAAGACCAAAGCAGGGGCATTTTACATTGATTAAGCTGAAGATGGTATGAGATTTCTGGATCTACAAGCCCCAAGTCGAATACTCCACTTCTCTTCTTCCCTCTAAGCTTCACAAGTTCACAAACGCACCAAAATGGCCTTAACACACACATAAACGGCTAGGGTTTCGTTATGCAGCTCTGGGAGAGTGTTAGGGACAAGGGAGGCCGAGTTAATGAGTTTATATAGGGTGCAAACCCTCATATTAGGGTTTTTGTCCAGACAGCATGGACTCGTCGAGTTCGGTCCCTGACTCGCCGAGTCCATCACTTAAGTCCCGCGTCTAATCCCGCTTCTACTCGGCGAGTTGGTCCTTTAACTCGCCGAGTCCAAGGCCAAAATGCAAATTTTTAAAGGGTTAATTACAAAGAATACGTACCAAGAACCAGGTGCTACAGGGGGGAGGTATTTTAATTTCTTAAAATAATATAATTAGTTAAAGAAAAGATAAATAAGCTAAAAAGAGTATAAATGCCATTTTATATGTATAAATCAATCATAAAAAAACTGAAATCACATGAAAAAAAGAGTTTTGTAATTATCCTCAACCAACTAATTTTGACAAACCATAGATACATCACATTCAATTTCAAACACTACCACAACAATAAATATATTAGTCCTGACAATTGGGTTAGGTTCGGGTTGGCGGGTCACGGGTTGGCGGGTCAAAATACATTGACCCAACCCAACCCATATAATATATGGGTTGGTGGGTTGGGGGGTCACAGGTTGGCGGGTTGAAAACATCAACCCAACCCAACCCATATACCCGTATAAGTATATGAGTTTGTGGGTTTGTGGGTCAGTGGGTCGAACCCAACCTGTATAACCCATTTAATAAGCAGCACACTTTAAAATGAAATTAAAAAATACAAATAAAATGAAGTCTTAAATATGATGGGTTTTGGTCATAAGACATCCTATGTGCTCATACAAACCCTAAAGCTTGGATCTAGGTTTCTCTATTATACATGCTTTGAATCCAAGACTATAAACCCTAATTCTAGCATATGGAAATCAGAATTCACATGTAAATAGGTTTAAGAACATACCTTGATTGTTATATAGCAATAACAATCTAATTCCTCCTTGAATTGACCTTGGAAAGCAGAGAGTCACAAGTGTCACTCCTCTAATGGCTTACAAACACCATAAGCAAGTGGAGAAGGTATAAAGAGAGAGGAGGGAGGTTAGAATTCGTCTCTAAGACTTCTTGGGAAGGGATACACGAATTCATGACCTTGGGGTTGTTTATATAGGTGTAGAGATAGGGTTTCAGTCATTATCCTTATCTAGTTGATTATCCATTAAGCAACCAATAAGATAATCCTTGAATCCTTATCACACTCGAATTCTAAGGCTTTCCAACCTTAAATTCGTCCACCATATATAAAAGATAATCCTTACCTTATTTTGTAACTATCACATAATTACAAATCAGCCCCTCTAGTTTAATTAATTACATTTGATCACAAAACTAATTCTTAATTAATTATCGACCAATATTAATTAAACAAATATGATTTCTCCTTTAATATATTATTCTTATAACATATTAATAAATCATATTGTCCTCTCTCTCTATATATTTCTCCAATCAAGTTGCTTTGGTGAAGGCAACCCAAAAGGACCATGCACCATCGGGTCAAGTACATACCAAAATAGTTATGGACTTAGACACTAATCCAACAGTCTCCCACTTGGATAAGTCTAATAACTATTCTACGTATGACTTCAGATCCCGATCTGCAATCGTAGCTTTCCAAAGCCGCTGTCAACTCTGATCATATCAAATACGCGTGTCCTTAGATAAGGGATCATATATTCCTCCATTCTAGATATCATATGAGATATGATTTCAAATCATTCTCTTTGTACTATATATCGATTTCCGATTTATGACGACAGACTAATTGAACAAATCAAATTAGCCCTAGCCCGGCCGAGCATTTACGTTTGTCATCACTAAACCATCGAGGGGCCCAAAGATATCGCTTTTATTCTACTTTGAATAAAAGGAACGGATAAACTTTGATACAATGCTTGCTTGCACTCACCCACCGAATTACACACAACAATATGTTTTATAACACCAAGTTACTGGTGCGTTTACATATTATCAATGTGCAACCGATTTGCAAGATACAACTCACACATCTTGGTTTCAAGAATATAGGATGTTATCGTCTCACCAATCACTCGTGATACAATTCATGGAGTGATCCAAGTGAGCGTGGGTTTAATCCAATGCTCAAATCATATTCATAAGCACTCATGAACGTTGCAGCAAACATTTGCTTATGTCTAATACTTTTCTAGACAATCCACACACCAATTCAGGACAGTCTTCATTCATATCTACTTCCAACATATGAACGACTGTGGCCCGTTTGAATAATTCGATCATTCTTAATAAACTCAATTATTCTGGAAGTCAAAACATGCAAATGTGAAACACAAGAATAATACTAATCCCATATGGCCTCAAACCTTTGAGCATAAATAAAACACCTTTTATTTATCACCATATTGATTACTCATTATTTGTCGTTTCGGGTAATCAACTTCTTACTTGAATTACAACACTTGTCCCATGCTCCTAGCATGCACACAATGTTTACCTATGGTTCTTACTTTGTGAAATAGATCACATTGAACACATTTCCAATCCTTCTCATTTCACAACTCCAAATCCATTTTTTTATAAGTCAAAGAATATCAAATTCTTGCTACTTATAGAATATGCTAGATTCTAACATTCTATGCAACTATCCTTTCGTAATGTCACTGCACCAAAGTCACAAAGACTATTGCCAATGATATTACAAAGTCCTCTATCAGAGATTGTTACAAGACAATTCCATAGACGTGATGTCTCTCACTCAAAGTACATTCTTTGAACATCCTTTTGCATAGAAGTGTCTAATCTAGTCATAGATTTCTCAATATTCAATTCCCAATATGGACACACTTCCATATGTTCCATATGACAACTCATTCTTAATAGAATCTTATCTATTCGTAATGATGTCGATACGGTCCATCCAATATGGAAACATTTCCATATTTTCCAATACTATACTTCCAACTACTCACAAGCGACCAATCTTCGTCGAACTTGGATTGTCCTTTGATAGTTGTTTAATTATTTTAGTCAAAACCAATTCTAGTCCCTTTTCCCTCTAAATGCGCTCGACATTTGGAAAATTTTAGAATGGTCAAACATTAAGCATTTGCAATCGATCCTATACCCGAAGCGTATGGGACACGACGCATAATGTTTTATTTGCTATGTTCTCAAAATTCGGATTATGAAAAGGGATGCCGTAATCATAATCGAAATTTTAAGAACACACTATGTACCTTTGACTAAATTTATTAACATTTCTCAACCTAATCCTTTAGATTTGAAATGAAGCATAATATTCTCTCCCTTAATTATAGTAAAACAACCTTTCAACTCTTACAACTTTGCAAAGTATGACTCTTGTTTTCTATAATTAATATTGTTAACCTTGCAATACTTTCTTTAATAATCATACAATCATAACATTTATGCTCCCACTATCATGATGATTATTATAAAACATAACACTTATGCTCCCACTAGCTTCGACATGTATTCATAAACATCTTAACTTTCAGAAAACAATACTTATTGAATTTCTTAAGTTCATGTTTCTAATACTTAGTGCTTTGATAATCCTTTATCAATGCTTCTTGAACTTATACACCTTTGCCTTCGATAGTTCATATGTGTGTCTAAACAATTAAGACTAATTGCCAAACCTCACAATTCAAATTATGGAAAGGGATGCCGTAACCATAATTGAATTCGAGAATGCAATTTTACAATCACTATCTTCTTAAAATTTGTCTTAGTGAAAGCATTTCCTCACAATCATTTTCATGAAGGAGGAAATCTTATGACACTTAGATTTAAATGGTGTATATGTTCCTATCCATGTGAATTTGTCAAAAACAAAATTTACGACGAATTCAAACTCATATGGATCGAACTTTCTTAATCTTGATTTCTTGCCTTATGGTAGCACAGCTGCCCACCACGTCTTCCAAGTAGTTAAGCAGCTCACCTTTTCCTATCAATGTACTTTCCATTGATCAAGGTCCTTGCCTTTTATGCATTCAAATGAGAACTCATAGGACTCACATGTATAATTAACTCGATTGGATTGGCACAGAATCAAAATAATGTCAACACGATAGGTTGTAAACCTCAACTCGTGTGCTAGTGATGATCGATAAGGTTTATTTGATTTGTTCTTGAAACCTTTCAAGACAGTTAAGACTCCCACTGACTCCTTGACATATAAGGTTCTCTTGTCAATAACCATTTCTTGACAAACAAATATTCAAGAGTTAGTGTAGCTTTTATCAAAACACTTCATAAATTGGTCCTAGTTGGTTTTTGTCTTATCCAAGACATCACAACTTTCCACATTTAATGAAAGTTACAAACCTTCTTAATACCTTTCACAATCTTAACTTTAAGACTTGTTATTGGAACGAAGTATGATTGACTTGTTGATTTAATCATTTCTTCAATTCTTGATTCCTCTTCTTAGACATACAATTGTACTAAGACTCACTTAGAGGATCAATTGAGATATGGTTCTTAATCATTAAGACCCAGCATAAAAGGTACTCTCCCTTCTTCTTAGAATGGAGAAACTTTTATCTCTCTGCCTACTTGATTCTTGTTATTCGTACTGCTATTGATCTAAACCCTTTAATCAATTCAAAATTACACTTAATCTTGTAAGTATAATCATATTTACTAAACCTTTAGTAAATCATGACGAACATCATTGTTACTCTTATGGTTGACTTGATCAACACGCAACTTTGTGTACTCGATCTTCTAGTCCTTCACTTGACACTTTGTCAACGAATTGGTCTAATTTCCAAATATGAAATTTCTCATTCATCGTGCAACCAAGTTGCATGATTCCAAATTTCTGTCCAATTGAAACTTGGGCGATGAGAAAACTCTCCCTATTTGGTAAATTCTTGACTTTTCCATAAACACCATAAATAAGAATCATATCCATTTGTTGTAGAAATATGCAAACACCAATTTTCATAACGATTTCATTGCAAGGAAATAAATAAATAAATAAGTCAAACAAAAATTTATTTTATTTATAAAAGCAGCGGAAAACATATGTCCTTACAATGCAAAATCCATTGAAAACTATGTATTTCAAAAGAAAATTTTCTAACAACTCTAAGATCAAAATCTAATCTTCAAGTCCATGCGATCAAGATCCATTCCTTGTGATTAGATTCATCTTTCTCTTTCACCAAGCTTCCTTTCTTTTCACTGATCCTGTAAAACATTCAAATGCAATCTTATTACATTATGTATTAAGAATTAATGAATAGGAACTTAATGGAGTTAGATAGTGGATTTTACCTGAAGCGCAGCCATACTCTTTGACTATCCCAGCTTCTGGACTCTTCCGACTCTTTAGGCAGACTTGTATCCAACGCCCTTTCTTTTGGCAGCAAACGCAGGTCGGTTCTCCTAGAACGTCCTCGGAAGTATGGTCGGTTGACTCTCCCAACAAATACGCTCCATTGCTTCACCAAATCATTTCTGATTCAGCAGCAATGAGCATGTAAGTTAGGTCAATGAGGTTGTCATCATGATCCATCATATAATACTTTCTTTTGAACTCATTATATGATTCTGGAAGTGACTGCAAAACCCAATTTACAGCCAACTGATCTGGGAATGACACACCTAACATTTTCAACCTATCAATGTGTGATTTCATTCCTAGAACGTGGGCACACACGGGTTTACCATCTTCATGTTTCATTTCCAATAGGGCTTTAGTGATATTGAACCTTTCAATTCTTCGATCTTGTGGGTTGGGGAGAACAATAGGAGGAGGAGGAGAAAGTGAATTATGATTTCTCGTTCCTCGATTGAATCGTGGAATACCATCTTCATGTGGAATGCTTATTCCACGGGATTTGGGAAGACCATAGTTGTCGAATTTTGACATCTACAAAACGGGAGAAAAAAACAAATTCAAGTTAGTTGATTGATTGAGTCCTTAGTAAATCACCCAAATAAGATACTAAGGCTAGGACCCAACACAATATTCTACAACTCGGGAGAGGGATGCCGTAACCCTAATTGCAGAATATTTGAAGGTAAGTGAATGACGATTCACTAATTTCCACCATGAAAAACGAAAAAGAAATTTAAGTTTTAAATCTATGAAAATTCCTAGATCCTTTGAGATACATTAAACTTTCAATGGCATGTTTAAATCTCGATATGCCCCTCTTGTTTGTGACTGGGATGCCGAGGATCACAAAGCGGGTGTGAATAACCATGCAAACTACATGGTGCCCTCACATGTTACGGTCACCTATTCGATGTGCCGGTAAACCACACACGCTCCACCGAACTATGACAAACATTGAGTCACCCTTTGCTACCTTTGCTTAGACCCATTTAGTGTGCCGGTTAACCACACACGCTCCACTAACGTCTTCGCAAGGGCACAAAGTGTAATTTCATGGAATTGCATCAATTCACTTTTGCCTAAGTAACTAAGATTGGGAATTTTATAAAACATTTAGTTACTTGATAATTCATTATACTTATAATGGAAGGTTTCGTCCTATCCTACCCGTTCGGCTAACGACTCTCCACTAGTCAAGAGTGCGGTGGGTAAGAGTGGATACCCATTCAATCGCCATTTTATAGGCAATTTCCTTAAACACCCCTTATAGACCAGCTTTGTGAATGAGGCCTACTAACGGTAAGACTGACTTTTACTCATACATATATATAGTGTTAGACTTTTAATGTTATATATAGTATAGTGTGTATTTTACACTTTTAAAATATTAGGTGGTTCAATTTAACAATTATACTTTTAATTCACTTAAATTGTAAACCTAAACTTTTATGGATTTATTAAATCTCTTTTAATTATACACCTTAATTAATTAATAAAACCATAATGGTGTGATTTGAACCTTTTCAAAACTTCTTAGAGTTTTAGAATTTAACATTCCTAATTAAACTTTTAATCAACTTTTAAATTCCAAAACTTGAGGGCAAGTTTTGAAACATTTCAACACATTAGGGTTTAGAATTTAAATATGCATCACAATTAAACTATTTAATCAAAATTTAAATTCCAAAACTTGAGGGCAAGTTTTGAAACCTTTTTCAAAACATTAGGGTTTCAACTATTTAAATTTCAAAACAACAAAACTTTTGGGGTTCAAATTTAAACTATAAAACCTAAAGGGCCAAATATGAAACTTTTCACAACAACAAGGATCAAATAACAAATAATTCAAATTAACATTTAATCACATAATTATCCATATTTGATGATTTCTTGCAAAATAATTTATCAATTTACTTAAAATAATTAATCAATTATCTTATAAGGAAACAATTATCCTATTAATTGATAAATATCTTCATTTAGATTAAAATTATAGTCAAATATATCATATAATCGGATTAATATTAATCTAACATGATAAGGTAATTATCCCAATGCAAAAACAGCAAGAAATCCCGAGATAAGCACTGTCTGACGCACCGACTCGCCGAGTCACCCTCTAGAACTCGCCGAGTAAGGCTGACTCGCCGAGTCCAAGAGTGACTCGCCGAGTCAGGTCGAACAGTGAGGCCAAAACACGATTTTCAGTTACATCAAGCATCAATACAATAGAAACCAATCATGGCTCTGATACCACTGATGGGTTTTGGTCATAAGACATCCTATGTGCTCATACAAACCCTAAAGCTTGGATCTAGGTTTCTCTATTATACATGCTTTGAATCCAAGACTATAAACCCTAATTCTAGCATATGGAAATCAGAATTCACATGTAAATAGGTTTAAGAACATACCTTGATTGTTATATAGCAATAACAATCTAATTCCTCCTTGAATTGACCTTGGAAAGCAGAGAGTCACAAGTGTCACTCCTCTAATGGTTTACAAACACCATAAGCAAGTGGAGAAGGTATAAAGAGAGAGGAGGGAGGTTAGAATTCGTCTCTAAGACTTCTTGGGAAGGGATACACGAATTCATGACCTTGGGGTTGTTTATATAGGTGTAGAGATAGGGTTTCAGTCATTATCCTTATCTAGTTGATTATCCATTAAGCAACCAATAAGATAATCCTTGAATCCTTATCACACTCGAATTCTAAGGCTTTCCAACCTTAAATTCGTCCACCATATATAAAAGATAATCCTTACCTTATTTTGTAACTATCACATAATTACAAATCAGCCCCTCTAGTTTAATTAATTACATTTGATCACAAAACTAATTCTTAATTAATTATCGACCAATATTAATTAAACAAATATGATTTCTCCTTTAATATATTATTCTTATAACATATTAATAAATCATATTGTCCTCTCTCTATATATATTTCTCCAATCAAGTTGCTTTGGTGAAGGCAACCCAAAAGGACCATGCACCATCGGGTCAAGTACATACCAAAATAGTTATGGACTTAGACACTAATCCAACAAAATATTCAATATAAAGTCATAAACAGGAGTGACGACGATGAATGGTGTGCGACAACCAGAGGACGAGAAGACGAGTGATGTGTGTGCGACATTGCGACAGTCGATGACTCGATGCCTCAATCGACGGAGACGGGAGACACGTAGTTGTGAGTTTGGAGAGCGAAGACTGAATTTGTTTTTGATTAGGGGCTTCTTAGGGGCTAGGGTACGCTAAGTCGACTCGAAGAAGTTTTGCAGTTTTGGAATTCGGAAAACGATTAAACGAAAATCAAATATTCAAAACCGATAAATAACTAAATATATTTTTTAAACATTATATATATATATATATATATATATATATATATATATATATATATATAAAATCGGGTTGGCGGGTTGACCCGCGAACCCAAACAAGTAACCCAACCCAACCCATGAAATAAACGGGTTGGCGGGTCAAAAATCTCAACCCAAACCCGTTTATTTTCGTGTTGGGTCAATGTCGGGTTACGGGTTGGGTCGATGATTGCCACCCCTAAAATATATGACTAATTTGCTTAATTTGATTGTTAATAAGTTATTTCTAAATGTTTCAAATGAAAAATTATATGCAAACAAAAATGTGTGACATTCGATTTTTTCACAAGTTTTAGTAAACATAAATATTTATTCAACACAAATTTTTAGAAAATTAAAATAAGAAAAAATATCATAAATGGTCCCTGTGGTTTCTTCATATATGAAGTTTAGTTCTCGTGGTTTAAAAACACTATAGATGGTCGCTGTGCTTTCAAAACTTTTGACGATTGGACATTATTGTCAACTCCGTTAAGTTTTGTCTATTAACCGAAGGGCATTTTCGTCATTTCACAACCATAGAGACCATTTACGATGTTTTCACTTATTAAAAGAAGAATAAAAAATAATATGCAAAAGGGGTCCCACCCTCTCTATCTCGTTCTTTTTTTTCTCTCTCTCTCTCTCTCTCTCTCTCTCGTCAAGAACACATATACACATAATAAGAACGTACACTCCCTATAACCAAAATCGTTGTATGTGATCGAATCAAAACCGGCCTAGAAACATGAATCGAGTTGTAACAATAAATGTGAAGAACAAATGGATTTCTATGGATCTTACTTACTCGTATACTTGCTTTATCAAGTTAATTTCCTGTTCCGACGACTTAACATCGGAGTTCAGATTATCAACCTCCCACCCCCACCATCGTCAACCTCCTACCACTATCTTCAACCTCAAAATCGGAGTTCAAATCTTCCTCTTCGTCCTCAAAATATGGGTAAACCTTTCTTTCGCTGAATAATCGATGGCAAAAAATCGATTTAAAGAACATTCAAACCCTAGAACCAAAATAAACCGAACCAAACTTGGTGAAAAATCAAAGACCCCATCGTTCTCTTCCTTTTAGTCACATCTGAATAAATAGAACATGATGATGGCTTGGTGTTGGACTATTGGAGAGAGAGAGAGAGAGAGAGAGAGAGAGACCTTTTGCATATTATTTCATTTTTTTAAATAAATGAAAACATCATAAATGATCCCTGTAACAGTGAAATGACGAAAATGCCCTTCAGTTAACGGACAAAACTTAACGGAGTCAACAATAAGGACAAAACATCAAAAGTTTTGAAAGCACATGAACCATATATGATGTTTTTAAACCACATAAACTAAACTTCATATATGAAGAAACCACAATGACCATTTATGATGTTTTTTTCTTAAAATAATAAATTTTATCATTCAACCCTTCCTTTAAGAATATGTTATTATTTTTTTTATTTTTTTTTTAAATCAAATTCATTGGGACATCTAATCGTGGTATTTGATAGGGGTGAACATGGTGCGGTTCGTTGCAGTTTTTTGGCCAAAACCGAACTGCAAACCGCAAATGCAGTGAATCCAACTGCAAAACTGAATAGTGTAGTTTTTCGGTTTTTATGCGGTTTTGCAAAACTAAAAACCGCAACGTTCCAAATTTTTTTGGTTTTTGTAAAACTAAAAGCTGCATTATCGATTTTGGTTTCGATTAATGTAGTTTAGGGGTGTTCGTTTGGATGGATCAGTTTGATCCGATCCAGTTAAGTGAATCCAAATTGATTTCAATTTTCAAAACATGGATCCAAATAGTCCAAAATAAATTCAAATCTGATCCGATCCGATCCAATTACAATTCGGTTGGATCGGTTTTTATAATTCGGTATTCAAAAACCGAAACATTTTAAAACGACATATAATTATAATGTTATCCAACTTTACAAAAGAAGCGAAAACAAATTATTTAGTTGTGATTTGAAACTTATAAACAATTACTAAGAAGATATATTATAGTTAAATAGTTTATAGATATAAACTTTTGAGAGAAAACGCATATTAATGTTTTTTTTATTGGGTGAAAGGTTTTGAACCTATTAGAAAAAATAAATTACAAAATTAATAAATAACTACAGATATATATTATAAATAAATAAATAATAAATGTTTATTCGGTTTTTTTGGACTATTCGATTCTTATTTTATAAACCAAAACCAATCAGAAGTCCAAAATAATAATTCGGTTTTGTTAAAAACCAATCCAAAGATTTGAATATCCGAACCAAATAGTCCAATCCAAATTGTCCAATTGGACCATTCGGTTTTATCCAAATAAGGAAAGGCATAGGGTAGTTATTTCAAATTTTTTGGTTTACTGTCGATTTTTTACTCGTCATTAGTATTTGTATCATTCACTACTGAAAAATCCCGATTACTCAATTTTTGTGAATACGCCCAAATCAAACGTGTGAAGTATGTCTTTCTAATTTGGGATTTCGAGGGTTACCACAAAAATGTTCGTTAAATTCTTTATTGCTTCATCTACTGTGAAACTGGAAACTTTTTGATCTACGAGGTCTCCCGCATCCCAACGACCTCTCCCCCAATCTAACCGGTTTCAGTTTTCATTAAAAAAAATCTAGACGATGAGAGAAACCCTAGCATCAACCTCATCATCAACAGCATCCGATAGCACTCCACCAATTGAATCAGCTTGGATTAATGCTCACGAAAGATTATCACCTCGTTGGCAATCCTCCGCTCTTTCGCCCCAGGTACCTTATTGATATCGAGTTTGTTAGGTTTGCGCTGTGCTACTTCTTTTACAAAAGGCATATATAGTGTTTATGCGATTCTAAAGTTTGGAATTTGATGTTCGGAAAAATTGGGATTACCATCATTCTAAAATTCAAAAATTCACAGTGAGTATAGACACTCTTAGTATGATTACCGACTAAAGAACGCTTTCCTGATTTAGTAACGGAAAGAATGAGTTTTTCTGTTGGTAATTTTGTTTGCAGTCTGCAATTCCAATCGCAATATCTAGGGTTAACCAGGTGGATGCAGGGAGGCTCGACATTGAAATGTCAGCCATGCTCAAAGAGCAAATGGTTAAAGTTTTCTCTGTTATGAAGGTACATCACGCGATTCATTGATTATTATGATTAGTTGATTATTATCTCCTAATTAAGCACAATTAGATGCTTTTTTTATACTAATCAGTCGTGTTCATTGGAGATTAATTATGTTCCTTTTCTTTCCTTTTTGTGATTAGCCAGGATTATTATTTCAATACGAAGCAGAACTTGATGCTTTCCTTGAGTTTCTTATCTGGAGGTTCTCAATTTGGGTTGATAAACCTACTCCAGGAAACGCTCTCATGAATCTACGATACAGAGATGAACGCACCATGGAAACAAGAGCAAAACGTAAGCTTTTTAAAGCAATTACACAACATGAAACATGAAATGAAGCTTTATCTTATGGTTTCCATCATCATCCTTCTAGTTAGAACAGGGTTAGAGGGACCTGGGCTCACAGTTTATCAGAAAATATGGTACTGTGTTGCTACAGTTGGTGGTCAGTATATTTGGACTCGTTTGCAATCCTTTTCTGCTTTCCGCCAGTGGGGTGATTCTGAACAGGTGTCTAACATTCAATCCCAACATATTTTAATTAAAAAAACTTAACTTCTTTGATGACGAAATTAAAGAATTAACATCAAGTTTTGTTTTTTTTTTTCTTCTTCTCTCTCTATCCTCCTCTTGATATTGTTTGTTATGTGGGCAGAGGTCACTAGCTCGTAGATTATGGTTTATAGTACAACGCGTTGAAGGCTTTTATAAAGCTGCATCTTTTGCTAATCTGCTTGTATTTCTTTACACCGGAAGGTATATGAAAGAAATAGTAACATACTTTCGTATCTTTGTATTACAATATTGTATATTTACCTATTTGCCCCTTTTGAATACAGGTATAGGAATCTTATCGAGAGAGCTATAAAAGCAAGACTTGTTTATGGGAGCCCTCATATGAACCGTGCTGTTAGTTTCGAGTACATGAATCGCCAATTAGTTTGGAATGAATTTTCGGTAATTATCATTCTTATTTATTTAACTATCATTTAAATCACCAATTAATTTTTTTAGTAATTTTTATTCAGGAAATGTTGTTGTTGCTACTTCCCCTTCTCAATTCATCTTCCATGAAGAATTTTCTTCGTCCATTCTCGAAAGATAACTCTTCAGGTTCTGCTGGAGATGAAACACTATGCCCCATCTGTCAGGCCAATCCAACAACCGTGTATCTCGCCCTTCCTTGTCAGCATAGGTACATTGCTAAATCAAAAATTACCGTTTTGCCCTTCTGACTAGGGACTGGGACTGAGACCGATGCCAATGGGAAAAAATGTGAAATATGGTGGGACGGGGGCTTGCTCTTGATATCTTGTCTATGAAAAAGACATAAATGCCCTCCTCATCATAAAAAATAACCTTGGAGGACTTGTTTTGTATTTTGATTTAACATAACAAGATTAATGTTTTGGTGATTGTTAGGTATTGTTATTACTGTCTTAGAACGAGGTGTGCTGCGACTCCGTCGTTCCGGTGCACCAGATGCAGTGAGCCGGTTGTTGCGATGCAACGGCATGGTGGTTTGGTCGACACGAAAAAAGAATAAGGGCATTTACGTCTTTTGCGTAGACGAGACGTGGGGTTTATATTTAATCAGGAATGAACATTTCTTGGAACACAAAAGCAATAAATTATACTTAATTTACTTTTGATCGTTCTTTCACATTTGCTTAGGCTATTGCTTATACAGTTATACTTGCCCCGCAGCTTGTGGGGTGCTGCTTTGAGCGGCATGCCTGATCCGGGCCCTAAGCGGCCCCACCAATCGAAGACCCCACTATGGCTTTTTCCTTTTTTTCGGTTGAAATATAACCGTTGGCTTAAAATATTAATTTTTTTTCCTCCTATAAATTCTTTTAATCTCCAACAATTTTACACAACTATTTCATTTTCTAATTTCTAAAAAATGTTTATAAAAGTTAAAAAAATACAAGATGGAATCATCTTCATTGGACCATGGCAAGGCAATTTTTTTTTCCCACAACAATCGTAGAAGCACATTTTGGCCGACGAAGTTGAAAGTTTGCTTTCAAAATTAGAAGAGCCGCTTGAAACAGAGATTGTGAAACAATACATGATTGTCTCATATGAGATTACTTTAATGAGAATATCATATATGACGTTGATTTATGGTTTTAGATGAACTTACAACTATTCCTACATATTCTTCGTAATTGAGAGAGAGAGAGACCCCTGCATAGATGTGATGAAACTATTGCATACTATGATTATAGAAGACTAAGATCATGCAATGTATAGATGTGATGAAACTAATGCTCAACTGTCTGTTGAGCAAGAAGATCAATAATACCAAACTAATGTTCGCGAAATCCAATCGCTACTTAAATTTATTCCTACTTTTCTTTCTACCTATTTAAGATGATGGTTTTTGGGTGGTTGTCGAAATAATTGAATTTGTAATTGTCGATGTCTTTGTACTTTCCTCTTTTGCCCCTCTATCTATTTGGTAGTTGTTGACCTTTTTAATATATTTGCCGGTTTAAAAAAAAAAATCAAATTTAAATCTAATTGAACGACACTTGTCACTATCTAAAACAGATAGGAAGATGGTAAACACAAAAAATAGGAGGATATTTAATTTATTATATTTAAACTACTCAATTATTCGATAAAGAAAAATTGTATGTAATTTTATTTCCTTATTTAAGGTTTATGATTTCTCAAGTGGAATGATTTATTTTTCATTTTATTACTGTGAATTTTTTTATTTTTTAGATTGATGAAAACTTTTCATTATTGTTAGCCTTATATTTATTTTCGTTTTCATACGGTAAGTTAAATGTTTTGAAATTAATAATTACTATTATCTGTATTAAAAAAAGGTGAAAGTTAAATATAGGGTTATTTAATTTTTGCTTTCATTTTAAATGGCCCTTTTTTTTTGAGCTATTGAAGTATGAAATGACATATTAAGGCATTGAAATATATTAATGAGTAGCTTTTAAATCTTGTCCTTATCTTGTCCTTATGGACTCCACTTAGGTAAGAGAGAGTGAGTGCGGTAGAGGGTGCACTTCCTTACCACATCAGCATGGAACACCGCCCCCTCTCTGTGGTAGAGACCGCAGTGTGGCACTCTAAGGGAGTGCTCGTCTCTTCCGAATCTCATTCTAATTAAGCTGTGATTGGCCAGATTTTTTTTAAAAATGTTTTTTTAAACCTTTTAAATTGAGTGTGGCACCACTCCTTGGGTGTAACATGAAACCACACTTTTGTGATAATTGCTTATGTGTCGCCATCGGGGTAGTAAATGGAGTGCAACTTTTGTTGCACCACTCCCTCTGGCCTTAGACACTGACATGACATTATTGAGATTCTCCTTCTTAACCATAATGCTCTTTGTTTTTCCTCTTTATTGAAAGAATTCTATTCCCTCCACCCCCTTCCATTATTTGGACAACCACCCAAAAACCACCGTACACCCATCCTTATCAACAAACTCAATTCCACTTTTGCATCCGTGTGTTGTTCCAACTGAAGTTATAAACATATCTTTTTACTAATGTAAAGAATAAAATAAATAAAGTGGAAGTATGTATTCTATTTTTTTAATCGACAATAGATCAAACACTTGGAATGCATAACCAAAATATAAAAACCATCTACATATACACACCTAATTGATGTGAAGCTAAACAAATCATACATCATGGGGATAGAGTTCCAATAATCCAATAGTAGCCATGAAAGGCTTTATGTCTATTTAAAATACCCTAATGCATCTACATATAAACTAAGGAATTCATAACCTAAAAACAAAAATACTACTTATAATCAATACATATTAAAGAATAACCATGTTTCCTGTAGCACAATATATTATTAGAAACAAGAGAAGGTCCTAGTCATGGTATGATTAAGACATGCACAAAGAAAAAGATACCATATTTAAAAGAAACTTGGTTTAATTTGATTATGTTTCGGTTAGCCTGTGATAAAATTAAAATGGCGGTGGTGGTGATCGACAGGTGGGCGATGGTCGTAGTGGTAATCAACGACAACATATAAATGGACGATGGTCATGCTTTTGTTCCCCCCGAAGAAAAACAAAAGCGGTGGTAACTAAAGTGAAACGATCGATAAAGTAGGAGGGTTCTGATGACTAAAATACTTCTTGGGACCATTTAAAACTAAAAGCAAGTCTTTGTAAGGAGTTTGATGACAAAAACCCTAAAATATAAAGTATAACATGTTTTGAAAAATAAAATGAAAGATGAAATAGAGTGATGTGACACTAACGTGATAATAAAAAATAAAAGATGAAATTTGACCGTAACACATAGTCTTATAAATGTTATGATAAATACTTGTACAATTTGAACGTTTTGTGAACTCTATACGGAAAATAGTTGTTTGATCACTTAGTTTTAGTAGTGGATGCTACTATATTGATGATAGCAAGAAACATATATGATTGTATCATCGATTAAAGTTATATATGTTTGACATACCACCTCTTTTTCCCTCCCCCATTCCTTTACGCATCGTTCCCGACTTTAACAAAAGAAAAGAAGAGAAAAATAAAAAAAAGTCACGAGAGAAAAGAAGCAAAAGGAAAAGAAAACAAAATTTTCTTTCGTGTTCCCGAGTTGGAGAGAAGTGGAAGTAAAATGAATCATTTTGTTCTTTCTTTCTAAATCCTCCCAAATCGGAAGGAAAGTTAGGAGGGAAAGTGATCATCCCAATTCCCTCCACTTCCTTCTACTTCCCTCCTTTAATGAAACTCGGGAAGATCAATCACTTTTATTTTCTTCTCATTTCCACTCATTTCCTTTCATTTCTCTCGTTAAGTTGAACTCGGGAACCGGGTTAAGGGGAAACTTTTGAGTTAAATTGCCAAGGATCTCAAAAGCTAGTCAATCAATGATAAACTAATTGATAAGCTAACTCGATGACATATATCTAAAATATCGCTAACAATAAGTTAGATATGCCATTTCATCCATGCTATTAGTTCCTGAACATTTTACTTTAAATTTTGCATTTTATGATATTTTTTTGATATCACTATCTTATGATAAAAGTTTAAATTACTGATTAAAACTTAAAAATGAATATCACAGTTTGCATCCATAAAGTTGCAATAATAGTTTGGTCAAACATAAGAGTCAAAGCCAACACAAAAGAGGAGAAGTGAGTCACTTGAGCTTATCAACTTGCCCAGAATCTGGGAACCATCCCTCTTATCCCCAAAATCTAAAATAGAAATTTGTGCTCTCACAAACTTTGTCGCCGCTGTCCGGCCACCGCCACCGCCACCGCCCTGCTGTTGCTTGAGTCTTGAGGTTTGACTTGTTATTTCTTTTCTTTTTCATTTCGCTATTTCGCTAGTTCGGCTTGAGCATTTCATGAATTGTTTATGTTGCTTACTGTTATAGTACTTCTGGTAATTATCAGTTGTTATTAGTGAATATTTTGTTAAGCTTTGTTAATGGGACTGGGAGAATATTTTAGTTAGGGTTGTTCATCGTTAATTGTTAATCGCTAGTAGTACTCATTTTGATAGGGTTTGTTGAAAATCTAAATTTAATTTTTAGAGAATTATGGTTTAAGTTAGTTGTTCATTGTTGATCGTTAATTGTGAACAATTACAAGCTAATTGATCAATTAATTTGCTAGTGAAAAAATGAAAAGGAAAGCATCAGGAACTGGAACATCTTCAAGTGTAAATGAGTCCAATGATATCCCTCCTCCTAGCTCTTCCCCTACGATGCTAACTGAAGCTGATTTGAATGATCTGCCATGGGATCCATCTGAGAGAAAAAGAATTTCAGAGTATCACCCTGATCAAAGAGACGAGATAAGAAAACAATATCTAATTAAAGGACCTTGTCAACCACGTGGACATACATTTCCATGGAGAATAATAGGAAACAAGAAAAGACGTTTCAATCCAGCTTGGTTTAATCAATTTAGTGATTGGTTGGAGTACAGTGTGAAAGTAGATAAAGCCTTTTGCTTGTGTTGTTACCTGTTTAAAGACCATGTTTCAAAACAAGGTGGATGTGATACTTTTGTGACAGAAGGATTTAATAGTTGGAATAAAACTGAGAGACTTAGTCTTCATATGGGTAGTGCTAACAGCTTACACAATAAAGCACTTAAGAAATGTGAAGAGTTTATGAAACAAGATGACTCTATTGCTGTTGCCATTCAGAACAAAAACAATTTTGTCAAGAATGGGTATCAAATTCAATCAAGTCCTTCTAAATCCACTACTACTCGCAACAATACAGCTCTTCTTGTAATCGATATGCAGGTATCCTTTTCTCCTTTCACTCTAACTCTCTCACACACACATGCTTCTTTATGCATTTGTGTTTGATAATTACAATTTACATTTTTTTAACAATGTTTTTTTTTCTTCATTCTAGAATGATTTTGTGTTGGAGGATGCGCCATTGCGTGTTGATGGTGGCCTTGCTATAGTTCCTAATGTTGTTAAGGCAGTTGAGGTTGCTAGACAACAAGGCTTCCTTGTTGTTTGGGTACTTTTCTATATAAATATATCATTTTTCTCATTCTTTTTAAAAGGGGTTGTTTCTTTGAGTTAATGAGCTTATGTGTTAAAACACTTAATCTGGTTGTTTTTTTTTTTTGACGTAATCTCTAACAGAATGACTTAATGTAGGTTGTAAGGGAGCATGACCCAATGGGAAGAGATGTTGAGGTGTTCAGAAGGCATTTATATGGTGATGGAAAAGCAAAGCCTACTTCAAAAGGGAGCAAAGGGGCAGAGCTTGTTGATGGTCTTATTATCAAAGAAGGAGATTATAAAGTGGTAAAGACAAGGTTTAGTGCCTTCTTTGCTACAAATCTTCATTCATTTCTTCAAGGAGCAGGGATTGATAGTTTAGTTGCTGTTGGTAAAATAAATTTCTTTTTATTATTCTGTAACTTGTTTTATTATTCTGGTGGATATAAATATACATTAATTAATGAAAGTTGATTGTAGGTGTTCAAACTCCAAACTGTATAAGGCAGAGTGTGTTTGATGCTGTGGAACTTGATTACAAATCTGTTACTGTTATTGTTGATGCTACAGCTGCTGCTACACCTGATGTACATGCTGGTGTGTTTATCTTCTTTTTCTTTACTAACAAATTATAATATTAAAGTTCAAATATTCTTTTCCATACATTATTTATAACTAATAGAGTTTTATTGAACATAATAAACACACATTAAAATCGTAACTTGTAGTTATTTATAAATTAATAATACTTTTCTCTAAAAAGATTTTTGGTGTTAGAAGTTACATAAATGAGAATGTGTTATATTGAAAAATTCACTCCATTCCTTGATGGAATGGAAAAAAACAATATATTTATTTTATAAAAATAAACTTTAACTAAATAAAGATATATCGTTAAATAAATTGCATATGAACATATTTCATGCCGTTTACAACATATACTATATGTGTTCCAATTAGTTAAAAAAATTATGTATCAGTAAAACGAATTGTTTAAGAAAATATAAAAAGCAAACACCATGAAATATAGAAATAGAATTATAATAAAAACACCCATAATACCCAATGGAATGAACATAAAAATACTTCCATTCCATTAACACTACCTTAGAGCTCATCATTTTGAAGTGTGGTTCCTTTGCATAGGCTTAGGGGAATATTCTGTCAAATCTCAAGTGTTTTTAAGGTTCTAGTTGTCACTTTCTTTTTGAGCTCTAAAAGGAATGTGAACAATAATGGCTTTTATGATGTCTAGCCATTAAAATTAAAGGTGACTATAGTTGAAAGAAAGGGATAAAGGTGTAAAATATTATATTCATATACATATACATTTAATAAATGTATCAAGAAAAAGTTATATAGTCATATCACTAATACAATCATTAATAAAAGAGGGATAAAGCTATTATCGGGAT
Organism: Lactuca serriola; assembly: GCF_051521515.1. Classification (NCBI taxonomy): domain Eukaryota; kingdom Viridiplantae; phylum Streptophyta; class Magnoliopsida; order Asterales; family Asteraceae; genus Lactuca; species Lactuca serriola. Next base: position 280,836,120 of record NC_136412.1, on the reverse strand, counting down.
CCATATGAAATGATGACCTCCACAAATAAAAGGTTAAATGTCAAAAACTTAATATAGTATTAAATTAAATACATTACTGTTACTGGTTTTGTTAAACTCAGTTGCTTTATAATCGCCTTCTTGGTTTTGTTATATTTATGTTTTTCTTACGTTTTTGTCACCATTTTTGTGGTTATACTTATATATAAACTTTTTTAATTTTTTTTTTGGAACCAGCAAATGTTAATGACATGAAGAATATAGGAGTTGCAGCTCCAACACTTAAAGAATGGTGCGAGTTCAGTAGCTCCAACACTTAAAGAATCGTGCTAATATTAAAATATTATTTTCATTTCTTTTGAGCGTATGTCAATATGTATATACACATAATAATTGAAGGGTTATATATTTTCAAATGAATATGGTTGTAATGGCTTTCCATTGATTATCTCTATTAATGTGTTGTACTTTTGATTTCCTTTTACCATTTGGACATTCCGTGCAGTGTGCACTTAATAATTAATAAGTGGCAGTAAATTTTGGAATTCTGCGTATAATGATAATGATCTTAGAATATATACTCCTTCACCAACGAATATACAAAAGAATCTTATGTAAATGTATGGATATCTTATATCCCAACTATAGTTACGATTTCAAAAACTGTAAAATGTAATAATGTATATATCCATATATTGAAATACTTTTTAAAATAACATTTAAATAGTATTGAATATATATATATATATATATATATATATATATATATATATATATATATATATATATATATATATAAGTGGAAAAATAAGAATAAAGTCCCATAAACTTCAAAGTCTTTTAACAATTTAAAAGTAAAGTTGTCAAAAGAGTATACGAAGACATTAAAATTGACTAATGTTTTGAAAATTGGATACAGTGGCGTCAACATGAGTCCCATTAAGCATTACCTCATGCTCTTGCCAATCAAGAGAGTTTTTAGGACTCATGTATCCATTGTGTAGTTTTATTAATTTCTAATTTTGTATCTTTTATACAGTTAGTCATTTTACTCATATAAACTGTTTTGTTTGCCAAACACTTAAAATGCTTATTGCTTATTGTTTATTTCCACCACAATAATCTAATCCAAACACATTTAAAAAAATGCTTATTCTCACTGCAATAAGCTAATAAGTTAAAAACTATTTATCCAAACACCCCCTTAATCCAACCAGCCACAACCAACTTGTTCTTGATCCTTGTTGCAAATTTATTGTATCAAGATTAAGAGAGAGGGGTTGCTATGTTCACACCACCAAATCATCTCGTTCAAAATCGAATAGAGCTATGATCAAAAACTAGCCATCTAAGATAAACAAAATCTTTGACTTCGTTCAATACACTTACCTATAGATCTTCAATTAGGTTACATAAATCGATTTTGCTTTTAAAATCATCGATTTCACTCGTCTTGGATTCAACTATCCTCCCGAGCTTCAAATCCTTGAGGTAGCATTCTCATGCTTTGGTGTCGGAAGTTGTAGTTGAGGTGGCGATTTGGGTTTAGGGTTTTTCGGGAATGATTTTTTCTTGTTAGAGAGAGAGAGAGAGAGAGAGAGAGAGAGAGAGAGAGAGAGAGAGAGAGAGAGAGAGAGACTCTGCTTATTTTTTAATTATTTAAATAAATAAATAAGTATTAGATTTTAAAAACTAAAAAAAGGAAAAATAAGAAAAGCAATAGAAAAAAAAATTAATATATTTTTGCGGTTTTTTTTTTATAATTTATTATAGAAAAAAAGAGAAGAAAACTAAGAAAAGCAATTATGAGGGTGGTGTTAACTTTGATGAACATCCGCACGTGTGTCTGATTGCTTTCCAGCTTTATGTAAAGTCTCGTTCATCATTGAGTACCTTTTTACTATTTTTTCCATTTTGTATTTGTTCTTTCAAATTAGCAACTTAATAAACATTGTTGTATTTTTTTTGGATAACTCAAAGTAAAAAGTATCATATTGTTGATAACAAAGTCGGTATTACTTGATAAAAGGAAAATTTTATATGTAGAAGATACTTATTTAGATTTTTGTTTTGAAAAAATTAGTTACTGTAGTTCAAAAGTATCTTAACTGTCACATGAAAAATATAATAAATTAAAATACGAACTTTAGAATATTATAAAATAAAAATACGTATCGTAATATATTAACTCTAAAAACAATTATTATAAACCACAAATACATAATCATTAATTGTATTAATGAATTTATATAATTTGTCCACATTCCGGTTTGAAGTTTGAACTATGGACCATTTAAAAGAAAAACACATTTTAATGCACTATACTATACTATTAGACTACAAGTTTTTGGTCAATAATCTGAATATCCGATATGTGGCTTTATTTCCGGTTGTATTTATGTGTATATTTTCTGTAATTTTTACATTAAATTATCTTTATCGATTATTTTGAGTTGCCCATTCTAATTGGGATTTGACTCATTATTATTTTGATGTACGTTTTATAGCCCCACCCAAATAAACTAAAATCCAATTTATATTCAATCATAAGCATATTTATTAAAATAAATAAAAATAAAAGACTGAGGCAAACCATTGTATGTATAAATAACTTGGGCATTCCGTCAACCTATAATTAATTATTATTTATAATCAGTTTTTTTAGAAAAAAAAATATAATTTCAACCAATAAAAAATATTTCAAAAATTAATTAGGATGTCTATATGGTAAAATATGGTGTTTTTTTAGCCGACAATTTTAAAAAATAAACAACATTTACTTATTGTGCGACACGTCCAAAAATATCAAGATGATCGTAATTCAAGCTTAAATCTTTTAGTATAATACTATAATCATATTTAGATTATTTTCTTTTTCGTTAGTGTTACTTTTTTTTAAACTTATTTAAAACAAATACATATTTACTTCCTAAGTCATTAATGCTTGCCTTCTACATGAAACTCTCATATCTTCCATTAATATCTCCTGATGTTGCATAACTGTCTCCTCTAGATAACCCTCTAATTTAACACAATTAACAACACTCTTTTATAAAGTCTAACACACATACGATCGAGTAAACATCAAATACTAGTTGTGGGGTTTTCTTTTTTCCTTTTGAAGCTAAAGCTCGAACTAGGATATATAGAGAGATCCCACAAGACTTTAGATCCCACAAAGACTTTCTTGTAGGTGAGAGAGAAAGAGAGAAACACAAGACTCATTTGAAAATGAGGGAGGAAGTTGAGGAAGTGAATCACCAAACACACCTCTCGACAAGAAACAAAGGTGGCCTTATCACAATGCCATTTATTATAGGTATGTAACCCCACTTGAACCATAAAGCTTTCATTTTTACAATCAACCTCACATTTTTACAACATGGGTTTCTTGAGTCTTGAAGTTTAACACTTGGTTTAATGTGGGTTTCCTGAATCTTGAAATTTTTGCAGCAAATGAGGCATTTGAGAAGATGGGAAGCTATGGATTGGTGCCAAATATGATAGTGTATTTGATGAATGATTACAAGATTGGTGTGGCAAAAGGCACAAACATACTCTTTTTTTGGTCAGCAGCTTCCAATTTTGCACCAATTTTCGGAGCATTCCTTTCAGATTCATATTTGGGTCACTTCATCACCATTGGCTTGGGGTCTTTGTTTTCACTTATGGTAGTGTTTACTCAATTTTCATTTTCATTAAAATAACAATAAAATTGATTTTTTTTCGGTTGTATTTTAGTGGAACTTTAATTAGGAAGACACATCCCACCATATTTGGCGAAAGTGTGACAAAAACACATGTTGGATAATAAGTTAAACCGAGTAACTACAAAAAAACAAGAACTGCAAACGGGTCGGGTCAAATGGGTTGCCCCATAACCATTTTTATTTTTTGAGTTGTATATATAATCAATACATGGTTAAATATTGTACTCAATATTGTTTATACAATGGCATTTCATTTTTTTATGTAATGAAGTGCCTTTTTAGACATCCCTAGGAGAACATTCCTCTTACTGTCTCACACCAAATTTGGGTTCGAAAAAAAATTGTGTTACGTTGGAAATTATCTTAATTGAGTATTTAATAGAAAATGTGTCTTTCTCCCTAATTCCTATATTTTACAAGTTTGTTGAGTATTTATTTTATCCTTTAATTTCCTTAAGTTATGTATAGTGTACCCTAACTATCTTAAATATTTGACAATTTCTAACCAAATAAAAACATTGCTTATTTGGTATTATTTCAGGGGATGTTCATGATGTGGTTAACAACAATGGTCCCACAACTAAAGCCACCCCCTTGCAACCAATTCCTTGAAACTTGCAAATCACCAACACACTCTCAATTTGCTTTCTTGATATTTGCCTTCATATTGATCTCTATTGGAAGTGGGGGTGTTAGACCATGTTCATTAGCATTTGGGGCACAACAAATAAACCATAAAAACAATCCAAACAATAAGAGGGCAATCGAAAGCTTTTTTGGATGGTATTATGCCGCTAGTGCGGTGGCGGTCCTCATTGCATTTACAAGCATTGTTTATATTCAAGATCATGCCGGATGGAAGATCGGATTTGGGGTTCCGGCACTTCTCATGGTTTTATCAGTCCTCTTGTTCTTTGTAGCTTCTTCTCTTTATGTCAAGATCAAAGTTGAAAAGAGCTTGTTTACAAGCTTTTTGCAAGTTATAGTTGTTGCTTATAAGAACCGTGGAATAGTCATTGCACCTGCTGACATGTTTCATTATCTTCAGAATGATTCAGATAACATGCCTACCGAAAGACTCAGGTATATCAGTTAGACAATTGTTTACACAAAATATAAACATTTTAGCATCAATTTTTTTTCTTACTTCACCAATACCCTTTGACACAACAAATCATAAGTAAACATATCTTTAATCTTTTATTAATAACATATATTTTATTACAATATTTTTAATAAAACTTAATAATTACAATATTTAATTATGTATAACTTAATTGTGATAATATTTAATGTAAAATAAGTTTATAAAATTAAATGCATACTAAAAGTTTTGGATATCATACTCAATATAGTCTAGCGGTATCATGTGTTGTCTTCCCTCCTTAAGATCGAAAGTTCAAATCTTATTGGAGAGATATAGTTGGAAATAAGAATAGTTTAGAAATACATTACATTTGCCGTTAAAAAAAAAAAAGAATCTATATGAGATTTTTGTAATGATTTATCTTACATAAATTAATTTCAATTTTAAATATTTAAAACATTATGTATACACAAAGTTGATGATTTATGTAAAGTGAGTACCAATGAAATCAAATTTGATTTGTCTATTTATTAAACACAAAAAATAATATCCATTTTAAATCTCTACACTATCCAAACTTATTATGAAGAAAGTACCGAAATCCTCCTAACACAGAGTATGAATGATTTAAGTCGCTGGTTTCGCACGTCTTATTTATGTAATAAGAAAAAACTCAATTTTTTTGAGAAGACTGAAGCTCGATCCCCGATTAGTAGTGGGCTTTAACTCAAGCTCATTAACTAGTTCATGAATTGCTAATATATTTGATCTTTTTAACTTATAGATTTTTAAATAAAGCTTGCATAATTCGGAACCCAAAAGACGTAAAACCAGAAGGCATTGCTTCAAATCCATGGCGTCTATGCACAGTGAAACAAGTTGAAGAACTAAAATCACTAATCCGAGTTCTACCATTATGGTCATCCGGTCTCATGATGTCAATAAACGTAAGCCAATCATCATTCCCAGTACTCCAAGCAAACACCATGGATCGACATATAAGCACTTCAACCTTCCAAATCCCCGCAGGCTCATTCCCTTTCTTCACCATGGCCACAATCGCAATCTGGGTCGTTCTATACGATCGCATCATTATCCCCATCACATCAAGGATTCTACAAAAACCCGTTCATCTTAACGTTAAATTAAGAATGGGCATCGGCCTTATAGTTTCTACATTGGCCATGGTAGTTTCTGCCATTGTTGAACATCTTCGAAGAAGAAAAGCAATCGAAGAAGGGCTTGTGAACGATCCTCGAGCAGTGGTAAACATGTCGGCGATGTGGCTCGTTCCGCAGTATTGTCTGCATGGGTTAGCGGAGGCGTTGAGTGCGATTGCTCAAAACGAGTTTTTTTACTCAGAGTTGCCGGAAAGCATGTCGAGTGTTGCAGGTTCGCTTTTTCTGGTTGGCATGGGTGTGGCTAACTTGTTGGCTAGTGTTATACTGAGCACTGTTGAGAAACTGACGAAAAGAAATGTGGAAGAAGGGTGGATTGCCACGAATATTAACAGGGGACACTATGATTATTACTATTGGGTTCTTGTGATCCTGAGTTTTGTGAACTTGTTCTATTTTGTTGGGTGTAGTTGGGCTTATGGTCCTTGTGTAGATGAAAGGCTGAAAGAGGAGCCAAAGCAGGGGGCTGATGAAAACTTAGAGCGACACGGTTAGTGTGCTTGTAATTCGAGTTTAAAAATTTAATCTTGCAAATACTAGATGTATGTTAATGAACTTTGTAACATGTTCTTATATGTGTTATTTGACTTATTTCTCGTAGATTATGATCCTTAATCTAATGATGTATGTGAAAGGAAATCAGAATTTGAACGTGAAGAAATTTCAAACCACACAAACTAAAACTACCTAGCCAACATCCGGGGCGAGTAGCGATGCCCCTAACAACCAAATCAAGGACCGACCGGACTGAGTTGTGACATGCTTAAGCCTAAAGCAATGTCGGGGTGCAAAAAACATCCCGCCCAATCAGTGGCGGTGCTTGGACTTCATCTTCAAATTTAATCTCAACCAATGTCAACCTTGACAAAATTGAATTAAATTCATTGACATGATTAGTCATTGAGTCACATTCCTTCATCTTCAGGTTTACTAATTGTTGAAACAAGTGAACCTTATTAGCCGTTGAAGGTTTCTCGTACATGTTAGATAGCGCTTTAATCAACCCATAAGTTGTCTTCTCATTGACAATGTTGTAAGAAATGTTC